>NC_080381.1:53983705-54253908 GCF_014773155.1 Arachis stenosperma
CAGATACTACTCCCATATGAAGCAGTAGTGGGGTTAGCATATGACCCCTGAGTCCTCTTGGACTGTTCATTCCCACTTAGTTCCATGTTGGAATAAAAGAGATGGTATATATGTTGATATTATTTATTTTATAAAAATTAATTTTTATAAAATAAAATAAAAACGAAATAAATAAAAGAAAGTGGAAATATTTTGAAATTGAAAATTGAATTTTTATATAAAATTTTCGAAAAAAAAATAGTTCAAAATTAGTTAAATTTTTTTTTTTTTTTGAATTTTATGATGAAAGAGAAAAATACACAAAAGACACAAGACTTAAAATTTTTAGATCTAATGCTCCTTATTTTCGAAAATTTTTGGAGGGAAAACACCAAGAAACACCAAACTTAAAAATTTTAAGATCAAGACACAATAAATACTCAAGAACACCTTGAAGATTCATAAGAACACCAAGAACAAAAGGAAGAACACCAAACTTAAAATTTTTAGAAAACTTTAATAAAATTTTCGAAAATTATGAAAGATTAACAAGAAAACACCAAACTTAAAGTTTGGCACAAGATTAAATCAAGAAAAATTATTTTTGAAAAAGGTTCCAAAGCGTATACCCAATTATCAAGAATATAAACCAATACTCTAGCCAATTGGGAATAAATGTAACACTTGTTCTGAATATTCCAATTAATGCTTTAAAAAGAACACAAGTGAAACAAGAAAAGACACAAAGCAAGAAAAACTCAAGATCAACAAGAAAGATAAACAAGAACAACTTGAAGATCAATGAAGAACAAGGAACACAAGTCGAAAATTTTAAAGAAAATTATAGGACATGTAATTGACACCAAACTTAGAACAAAACACTAGACTCACGAAATTAGCAATTAATTAAGAAAAATAATAAATTTTGAAAAGAAATTTTTGAAAAGAAACTATCCTATCAAGATTAATGACTCTATAACAATAAAAAAAAATAAATTATTCCTAATCTAAGAAATAAAATAACCTTTAGTTGTTCAAACTCGAATAATCCCCGGCAACGGCGCCAAAAACTTGGTGCACGAAGTTTGTAATCCGCACAACTAACCAGCAAGTGCACTGGGTCGTCCAAGTAATACCTTACGTGAGTAAGGGTCGATCCACGGAGATTATTGGTTTGAAGCAAGCTATATTTTTATTAATCTTAGTCAGGAGGTCAATAAGATTATAAGTGGAATTATTAGATTTGATTGGAAAAATAAAAGAGAATAACAGCGTTACTTGTGTGCAGTAATGAGAAATATGTTGGAGTTTGGAGATGCTTTGTCCTTCGAACTTCAACTCTTCCTTAAAATCCTTCAACACACGAAAAGTCCCTTCCATGGCAAGCTCTATGTAGGGTGTCACCGTTGTCAATGGCTACCTCCCATCCTCTCAGTGAAAACGTTCCTATGCTCTGTCACAGCACGGCTAATCATCTGTCAGTTCTCAATCAGGTTGGAATAGAATCCATTGATTCTTTTGCGTTTGTCACTAACGCCAGCTTCAGGAGTTTGAAGCTCGTCACAGTTATTCAATCCCAGAATCCTACTCGGAATACCACAGACAAGGTTTAGACCTTCCGGATTCTCATGAATGCCGCCATCATCCGGCTTATACCACGAAGATTCTGCGTAATGAATCTAAGAGATACTCATTCAGTCTGATGTAGAACGGAGGTGGTTGTCAAGCACACGTTCATGGGTTGGGAAAGGTGATGAGTGTCACAGATCATCACCTTCTCCATAATAAGCGCGAATGAACATCGTAGATAAGAACAAGGGTTTGAATGGAAAATAAAGGAATTGTATTAATTCATCGAGACGCTGCAGAGCCTCACCCCCAACAATGGAGTTTAGAGACTGCCATCAAAAAGTATGTAATTCAGATCTGAAAATGTCATGAGGTCCAGAATAATTCTCTAAAAGTTGTTTAAATAGTAAACTAGTAACCTAGGTTTACAGAATATGAGTAAACTAAGATAATTGGTGCAGAAATCCACTTCTGGGGCCCACTTGGTATGTGCTGGGGCTGAGACTAAAGCTATCCACGAGTAGAGGCTTTTCTTGGAGTTGAACTCCAAGTTATGACGTGTTTTGGGCGTTCAACTCCGGATCATGACGTTTTTCTGGCGTTTAACTCCAGACAGCAGCATGTACTTGGCGTTCAACGCCAAGTTACGTCGTCTATCTTCGCGCAAAGTATGGACTATTATATATTGATGGAAAGCCCTGGATGTCTACTTTCCAACGCCGTTGAGAGCGCACCAATTGGACTCCTGTAGCTCCAAAAAATCCATTTCGAGTGCAGGGAGGTCAGGATCCAACAGCATCAGCAGTCCTTTTTCAGCCTAAGTCAGATTTCTGCTCAGCTTCCTCAATTTCAGCCAGAAAATACCTGAAATCACAGAAAAATACACACACTCATAGTAAAGTCCAGAAATATGATTTTTGCTTAAGAACTAATAAAATTATATTAAAAACTAATTAAAACATGCTAAAATCTACATGAAATTACCCCCAAAAAGCGTATAAAATATCCGCTCATCAATGGCAAAGAGTTGCTCATCTGGGAAAGTCTCAGAAATCTCAGTAGAAGGGAGGGACGCCCCAGCTACTGGTTCTATTCGGGACAGATGATCAGCTACTTGGTTCTCTGTCCCTTTTCTGTCTCTTATTTCTATATCAAACTCTTGCAGAAGCAACACCCATCTTATAAGCCTGGGTTTTGAATCCTGCTTTGTGAGTAAGTATTTAAGAGCAGCATGGTTAGTGTACACAATCACTTTGGATCCCACTAGATAAGATCTAAACTTGTCAATGGCATAAACCACTGCAAGTAATTCTTTTTCTGTGGTTGTGTAATTCTTCTGTGCATCATTTAGAACACGGCTAGCATAATAAATGACGTGCAGAAGCTTGTTATGCCTCTGTCCTAACACTGCACCAATGGCATGGTCACTAGCATCACACATTAATTCAAATGGCAATGCCCAATCTGGTGCAGAGATGACTGGTGCTGTGACCAGCTTAGCTTTCAGGGTCTCAAACGCCTGCTGACACTGTGTGTCAAACACAAATGGCGTGTCAGCAGCTAGCAGGTTACTCAAAGGTTTTGCAATTTTCAAAAAATCCTTTATGAACCTTCTGTAGAATCCTGCATGCCCAGAAAGCTTCTGATTGCCTTAACATTGGCGGGTGGTGGTAATTTTTCAATTACCTCTACCTTTGCCTTATCCACCTCTATTCCCCTGCTTGAAATTTTGTGCCCAAGGACAATTCCTTCAGTCACCATAAAGTGACATTTCTCCCAGTTTAAAACCAGGTTAGTCTCTTGGCACCTTTTCAGGGCAAGTGTTAGGTGATTAAGACAGGAGCTGAATGAGTCTCCATATACTGAGAAGTCATCCATGAAGACTTCCAGGAATTTCTCCACCATATCAGAGAAGATGGATAGCATGCATCTCTGAAAGGTTGCAGGAGCATTACACAGACCAAAAGGCATCCTTCTGTAGGCAAACACGCCAGAAGGGCAAGTAAATGCTGTTTTTTCTTGGTCCTGAGGATCTACTGCAATTTGGTTGTAACCTGAATAGCCATCCAAAAAGCAGTAATAATCATGACCAGCTAGTCTTTCTAGCATTTGGTCTATGAATGGTAAAGGAAAATGATCCTTTCTGGTGGCTGTATTGAGCCTTCTGTAGTCAATACACATACGCCACCCTGTGACTGTTCTTGTAGGAACCAGTTCATTTTTTTCATTATGAACCACTGTCATGCCTCCCTTTTTGGGGATAACTTGGACAGGGCTCACCCAGGGGCTATCAGAAATAGGATAAATAATCCCAGCCTCTAGTAATTTAGTGACCTCTTTCTGCACCACCTCCTTCATGGCTGGATTTAGCCTCCTCTGTGGTTGGACCACTGGTTTGGCATTATCCTCCAACAGGATCTTGTGCATGCATCTAGCTGGGCTAATGCCCTTAAGATCACTTATAGACCACCCAAGAGCTGTCTTGTGTGTCCTTAGCACTTGAATCAGTGCTTCCTCTTCCTGTGGATTTAAAGCAGAGCTTATAATCACTGGAAAAGTGTCACCCTCTCCCAAAAATGCATACTTCAGGGATGGTGGTAGTGGTTTGAGTTCAGGTTTGGGAGGCTTATCCTCCTCCTGAGGAATTTTCAAAAATTCCTTTGTTTCCTGTGGTTCCTCTTGATCAGGTTGAGCATCCTTGAAGATGTCTTCAAGCTCTGATTCTAGGCTTTCAGTCATATTGATCTCTTCCACCAAAGAGTCAATAATGTCAGCGCCCATGCAGTCATTTGGTGTGTCTGGATGCTGCATAG
Source organism: Arachis stenosperma (assembly GCF_014773155.1). Classification (NCBI taxonomy): domain Eukaryota; kingdom Viridiplantae; phylum Streptophyta; class Magnoliopsida; order Fabales; family Fabaceae; genus Arachis; species Arachis stenosperma. Next base: position 53,988,067 of record NC_080381.1, read on the forward strand.
CTTTTACAGCATTCAACTTGAACTCATCCTCATTGACTCTCAGGGTTACTTCCCCTTTTTGTACATCAATGAGAGTTCGTCCAGTTGCTAGGAAAGGTCTTCCTAGAATGAGAGTTGCACTTTTGTGCTCCTCCATTTTCAGCACCACAAAGTCAGTTGGAAAGGCAAATGGCCCAACCTTGACAATCATATCCTCTATTATGCCTGATGGATGTTTAATGGAGCCATCAGCAAGTTGGAGGCATATCCGGGTTGGTTTGACTTCTCCAGTCAACCCAAGCTTTCTGATAGTGGATGCAGGTATTAGATTGATGCTTGCTCCAAGATCACATAGGGCTGTCTTGGTGCAAGCACCTTCTAATGTGCATGGTATCATAAAGCTTCCTGGATCTTGAAGCTTTTCTGGTAAGCTTTTCAGAATGACTGCACTGCATTCTTCAGTTAGAAATACTTTTTCAGTTTCTCTCCAATCCTTCTTATGACTTAAAATCTCTTTCATGAACTTAGCATAAGAAGGTATTTGCTCAAGTGCCTCTGCAAACGGAATCTTTATTTCAAGAGTCCTTAGATAATCTGCAAAGCGGGCAAATTGCTTATCCTGCTCCGCTTGGCGGAGTTTCTGAGGATAAGGCATCTTGGCTTTATATTCTTCAACCTTAGTTGCTGCAGGCTTATTCCTTACAGAAGTGGTTGAAGAATCCTTTTTAGAGGGGTTACTGTCAGCACTCTCAGGTGTCTGACCCTCCCTTGGCGTCTGAACGCCAGGATTGGGTGGAAAATGGGCGTTAAACGCCAACTTTTCCCCCTTTTCTGGCGTTTGAACGCCAGAACTGGGCAGGGAATGGGCGTTTAACGCCAACTTTCCCTCCTTTTCTGGCGTTTGAACGCCAATAGCATTCCTCTCTGGGCTCTTACTATCCTCAGAGGGATTTTGAACAGTGGTTTGGTTATCCTCTGTCAATTGTTCCTTATTTGATTTTTTGCTCTTTTGAGTGGTGTTGTTTAGTGTCTTCCCACTCCTCAGTTGAACTGCTTGACACTCTCCTGTTATTTGTTTAGATATCTGTTGTTTTGCTTGATTCAACTGCAGTTCTATGTTCTTGTTAGCAACTTTAGTTTCATGGAGCATCTCTTTAAATTCTGCTAACTGTTCTGTCATCAGGAGCAATTGTTGATTAAGCTCAATCATCTGTTCTTGAGGATTAGGATCAGTGACTACTGCCATGACTTCCTCTTTTGGAGAGAACTCATTGCTAGAGTACAGATATTGGTTTCTAGCAACAGTGTCTATAAGCTCTTGAGCCTCTTCAATTGTCTTCCTCATGTGTATAGATCCACCAGCTGAGTGGTCTAAAGACATCTGAGCTTTTTCTGTAAGCCCATAGTAGAAGATGTCTAACTGTACCCACTCTGAAAACATTTCAGAGGGGCATTTTCTTAGCATACCTCTATACCTCTCCCAGGCATTATAAAGGGATTCATTATCCTCTTGTTTAAAGCCTTGGATGTCCAGCCTTAGCTGTGTCATCCTCTTTGGAGGGTAAAAATGATTCAAGAATTTGTCTGATAACTGTTTCCATGTCTTTATGCTTGCTGTAGGTTAGTTATTCAACCACCTTTTAGCTTGATCTTTTACAGCAAATGGAAACAGTAATAGTCTGTAGACATCCTGATCCACCTCTTTATCATGTACTGTGTCAGCAATTTGTAAGAACTGTGCCAGAAACTCAGTAGGCTCTTCCTGAGGAAGACCGGAATACTGGCAATTTTGCTGCACTATGATAATGAGTTGAGGGTTTAGCTCAAAGCTGCTTGCTTTGATGGGAGGTGTACAGATGCTACTCCCATATGCAGCTGTAATGGGGTTAGCATATGACCCCAGAGTCCTTCTGGACTGATCAATCTCACTTAGGTCCATGATGGATAAAGGGAATGATATGGATTGCAAGTAGAGAAATATTTTTTTTTGAATTAACCGAAAAATAAAATAAAATAAAACAAAAGGAAAATAAAATAAAAATTCGAAAATTAAAAGAAAATAAGATCAAAGCAAATTGAAAACTGAATCAATTAGTTAATTAAAAAGATTTTGAGATTAGCAATTAGAAAGATATGATTGAAAAATTTTTATGAAAAAGATTTGATTTTTGAAATGAAGAAAGAGAAAAACAACAAAATGACACCAAACTTAAAATTTTTAGCAAATCAAACACAATTTTTCGAAAATTTTAAAGGAAAAACACAAAGAGGACACCAAACTTAGAATTTTTACGGATCAAAAAGGGACTAAAGACATGCAAATTCAAAAATTAGAAGAAAAACAAAAGCATGCAATTGACACCAAACTTAAAATATGAAACTAGACTCAACTAAAAGACTCTAAACCAACAAAAATAAAACAGTCCTAATCTAAGCAACAAGATAAGCCGTCAGTTGTCCAAACTCGAACAATCCCCGGCAACGGCGCCAAAAACTTGGTGCACGAAATTGCAATCACACCTTTGCAATCCCGCACAACTAACCAGCAAGTGCACTGGGTCGTCCAAGTAATACCTTACGTGAGTAAGGGTCGATCCCACGGAGATTGTCGGCTTGAAGCAAGCTATGGTTATCTTGTAAATCTTAGTCAGGATATCAAAGATTATCAGGGTTGATTGTGAAAAGTAAATGATCATGAAATAAGTACTTGTTTTGCAGTAATGGGGAACAGGTTGAGGTTTTGGAGATGCTCCATCTTCTGAATCTCTGCTTTCCTACTGTCTTCTTCATCAAACACGCAAGGCTCCTTCCATGGCAAGCGGTATGTAGGGTTTCACCGTTGTCAATGGCTACCTCCCATCCTCTCAGTGGAAATGTTCAACGCACCCTGTCACGGCACGGCTATCCATCTGTCGGTTCTCAATCAGGCCGGAATAGAATCCAATGATTCTTTTGCGTCTGTCACTAACGCCCCGCCCTCAGGAGTTTGAAGCTCGTCACAGTCATTCAGTCATTGAATCCTACTCAGAATACCACAGACAAGGTTTAGACCTTCCGGATTCTCTTGAATGCCGCCATCAATTCTAGCTTATACCACGAAGATTCTGATTAAAGAATCCAAGAGACATCTACTCAATCTAAGGTAGAACGGAGGTGGTTGTCAGGCACGCATTCATAGTTGAGAATATGATGAGTGTCACGGGTCATCACATTCATCCGGGTTAAGAACAAGTGATATCTTAGAACGGAAGCAAGCATGATTGAATAAGAAACAGTAGTAATTGCATTAATCCATCAAGACACAGCAGATCTCCTCACCCCCAACCATGGGGTTTAGAGACTCATGCCGTGGAAGATACACAAAGAAACGTGTAAAATGTCATGAGGTACAGATACAATGTCAAAAGATCCTATTAATAGTACGCTAGTAACCTACGGTGTACAGAAATGAGTAAATGACGTAAAAATCCACTTCTGGGTCCACTTAGTGTGTGCTTGGGCTGAGCATTGAAGCTTTCATGTGTAGAGACCTTTTCTGGAGTTAAACGCCAGCTTTCATGCCAGTTTGGGCGTTTAACTCCAATTTTTATGCCAGTTCCAGCGTTAAACGCTGGAAATTCTGAGGCTGATTTGCAACGCCGGTTTGGGCCATCAAATCTCGGGAAAAGTATGAACTATTATACATTGCTGGAAAGCCCAGGATGTCTACTTTCCAACTCCGTTAAGAGCGCGCCAATTGGGCTTCTGTAGCTCCAGAAAATCCACTTCGAGTGCAGGGAGGTCAGAATCCAACAGCATCTGCAGTCCTTTTCAGCCTCGAAATCAGATTTTTGCTCAGATCCCTCAATTTCAGCCAGAAAATACCTGAAATCACAGAAAAACACACAAACTCATAGTAAAATCCAGAAAAGTGAATTTTAACTAAAAACTAATAAAAATATACTAAAAACTAACTAAATCATACTAAAAACATACTAAAAATAATGCCAAAAAGCGTATAAATTATCCGCTCATCACTGGCCCACTTGTGCCTCCAGATTTCTAATGGAGGATCTTGTTTCACTCATGAAACTGAAAGTGGCCTTTGACAGATCAGAGACTACATTGGCTAAATTAGAAGTGTTTTGTTCAGAATTCTCTATCTGTTGCTGAGAAGATGATGGATATGGCTTGTTATTGCCCAGCCTATTACGTCCACCATTGTTAAAGCCTTGTTGAGGCTTTTGTTGATCCTTCCATGAGAAATTTGGATGATTTCTCCATGATGAGTTATAGGTGTTTCCATAAGGTTCACCCATGTAATTAACCTCTGCCATGGCAGGGTTCTCAGGATCATAAGCTTCTTCAGAAGCTGCCTCTCTAGTACTGTTGGATGCATGTTGCCATCCATTCAGATTTTGAGAGATCATGTTGACCTGTTGAGTCAACACTTTGTTCTGAGCCAATATGGCATTCAGAGTATCAATTTCAAGAACTCTTTTCTTCTGAGGTATCCCATTGTTCACGGCATTCCTCTCAGAAGTGTACATGAACTGGTTATTTGCAACCATGTCAATGAGTTCTTGAGCCTCTTCAGGCGTTTTCTTTAGGTGAATAGATCCACCTGCAGAATGGTCCAATGACATTTTTGAAAATTCAGATAGACCATAATAGAATATATCTAATATGGTCCATTCTGAAAACATGTCAGATGGACATCTTTTGGTCAGCTGATTGTATCTTTCCCAAGCTTCATAGAGGGATTCACCATCTTTTTGTTTGAAGGTTTGAACATCCACTCTCAGCTTGCTCAGCTTCTGAGGAGGAAAGAATTTATCCAAGAAGGCTGTGACCAGCTTATCCCAGGAATCCAGGCTATCCTTAGGTTGTGAATCCAACCATATTCTAGCTCTGTCTCTTACAGCAAAAGGGAAAAGCATGAGTCTGTAGACTTCAGGATCAACTCCATTCGTCTTTACAGTCTCACAGATCTGCAAGAACTCAGTTAAAAACTGATAAGGGTCTTCAGATAGAAGTCCAGAAAACTTGCAGTTTTGTTGCATTAAGGCAACTAGCTGAGGTTTCAGCTCAAAGTTGTTGGCTCCAATGGCAGGAATGGAGATGCTTCTTCCATCAAACTTGGACGTTGGCTTTGTGAAGTCACCAAGCATTCTCCTTGCATTATTATTATTTTTGGCTGCCATCTCCTTCTCTTGTTCGAAAATTTTTGAAAGGTTGATTCAGGATTGTTGTAATTTAGCTTCTCTTAATTTTCTCTTCAAAGTCCTTTCAGGTTCTGGATCAATTTCAACAAGAGTGCCTTTATCCCTGTTCCTGCTCATATGAAAGAGAAGAAAACAAGAAAAGAAAGAGGAATCCTCTATGTCACAGTATAGAGATTCCTTTATGTTAGTAGAGGAAGAAAGGGGTAGAAGAATGAAGAAGGATGGATTCGGATTTTTTTTTGATGAAGAGAGGTGGAGAGAAGTGTTAGTAAACAAATAATTAAATAGAAGAAGAAAAGAGAAAGAGAATTTCGAAAATAATTTTAAAAAAGGGTTAGTGATTTTCGAAAATTAGAGATAAATTGTAATTAAAGTTAAAATTTAAAACAATTAATTAATTAAAAAGAATTTTTTTTTGAAAAAGAGAGAGATATTTTCGAAAATAGAAGAGGGAGAAGTAGTTAGGTGGTTTTGAAAAAAATAAGAAACAAACAAAAAGTTAGTTAGTTGATTGAAAAAGATTTGAAATCAAATTTTTAAAAAGATAAGAAGAAAAGAAGTTAGATAAGATATTTTGAAATCAAATTTTTAAAAAGGATAAAATTTTTTAAAAAGATAAGATAAAAAGATAAAAAGATTTAATTAAAAAAAATTTTGAAATTACTTACTTCACTAACAAGAAACTACAAGATAAAATTCTAGAACTTAAAGATTGAACCTTTCTTAACAAGAAAGTAACAAACTTCAAATTTTTGAATCAATCACATTAATTATTAGTGAATTTTCGAAATTAGATATAAAAGATAAGAAAAAGATTTTTGAAAAATAATTTTTAAAATTTTTGAAAAATAAAAAAAAATGAAAAAGATATGATTTTTGAAAAAGATTTTGAAAAGATAAGATTTTTTAAAATTGAAATTTTGACTTGACTTGTAAGAAACAACTAATTTTGAAAATTTTTGACCAAGTCAACCCAAAATTTCGAAAATTTGGAGGAAAATAAGGAAAAGATATTTTTTGATTTTTGAATCTTTAATTATGAGAGAGAAAAACAACAAAAACACTCAATGCATGAAATTTTTAGATCAAAACAATGAATGCATGCAAGAATGCTATGAATGTCAAGATGAACACCAAGAACAGTTTGAAGATCATGATGAACATCAAGAACATAATTTTGAAAAATTTTTGATGCAAAGAAAACATGCAAGACACCAAACTTAGAAATTTTTAATGCTTGGAAAATATGAATGCAAAGATGCACATGAAAAACAAGAAACAACACAAAATAAGAAAACATCAAGATCAAACAAGAAGACTTATCAAGAACAACTTGAAGATCATGAAGAACACTATGAATGCATGGAATTTTCGAAAAATGCAAGAAAATATTTTTTAAAGCATGCAATTGACACCAAACTTAAAGATTGACTCAAGACTTAAACAAGAACACAAAATATTTTTGATTTTTATGATTTTATGATTTTTTTTGGATTTTTATTAATTTTATTTTCGAAAATATATTTTAGAAAAACGAAAAATAAAAAGAAAAATTTTGAAAAAGATTTTTGAAAAGAAAATTACCTAATCTGAGCAACAAGATGAACCGTCAGTTGTCCATACTCGAACAATCCCCGGCAACGGCGCCAAAAACTTGGTGTTGTTGCCGGATTAAAAACTTGGCACCATTGTGGGTTGGAAACAATTGTTTGAATTGTTGTTCGAAATTGATTGTTCCCCGGCAACGGCGCCAAGAACTTGGTGGACGAAATTGTGATCTATTGTCTTTGTACTTGTATGAAATTTAATAATTGGCTCTATTTGAATTCACAACTCCGTTCAACTAACCAGCAAGTGTACTGGGTCGTCCAAGTAATAAACCTTACGTGAGTAAGGGTTGATCCCACAGAGATTGTTGGTATGAAGCAAGCTATGGTCACCTTGTAAATCTCAGTTAGGCAGATTAAATTGGTTTATGGTTTCGAAAATTAATAATAAAATAGAAAATAAAAAGGGCTATAAATACTTATGTGAATCAATAGTGGGAATTTCAGATAGGTGTATGGAGATGCTGTGTTCCTCTTGAAACTCTACTTTACTACTCGCTCTTCCTTCAATCCTTCTTACTCCTTTCCATGGCAAGCTGTATGTAGGGCATCACTATCATCAATGGCTACTTTTAATCCTCTCGGGAAAATGGTCCTATGCGCTGTCACTGCACGGCTAATCGTCTGGAGGCATCACCCTTGGTTGATAGCTACATCCCATCCTCTCAGTGAAAATGGTCCAAATGCTCTGTCACAGCACGGCTAATCATCTGTCGGTTCTCAATCAGGTTGGAATAGAATCCATTGATTCTTTTGCGTTTGTTATCACGCCCAGCCTTCAGGAGTTTGAAGCTCGTCACAGTCATTCAATACCAGAATCCTACTCGGAATACCACAGACAAGGTTAGACTTTCTGGATTCCCAGGATCCTACTCGGAATACCACAGACAAGGTTAAACTTTTCGGATCCCCATGAATGCCACCATCTATCTAGCTTATACTACAAAGATTCTGTTGGGGAATCTAAGAGATATGCGCCCGGCCTAAGGTAGAACGGAAGTGGTTGTCAATCACGCGCGTTCATAGGTGAGAATGATGATGAGTGTCACGGATCATCACATTCATCAAAGTGTTGTGCAACGTATATCTTGGAATAAGAATAAGATAGAATTGAATGAAAAGTAATAATAATTGTATTGAAACTTGAGGTACAGCAAAGCTCCACACCCTTAATCTATGGTGTGCAGAAACTCCACCGTTGAAAATACATAAGTAAAAGGTTCAGGCATGGCCGAATGGCCAGCCCCCAAAACGTGATCACGAGACCGAATAATCAAAGGCTAAACAGTCAAGAGATTAAACTGTCAAAAGATGTCTAATACAATAGATAAATGTTCTATTTATAATAAACTAGCTCCTAGGGTTTACATGAGTAAGTAATTGATGCATAAATCCACTTCAGGGGCCCACTTGGTGTATGCTTGGGCTGAGCTTAATCAATCCACGAGCTGAGGCTTCTCTTGGAGTTGAACTCCGAGTTATGACGTGTTTTGGGCGTTCAACTCCGGATCATGACGTGTTTCTGGCGTTTAACTCCAGACAGCAGCATGAACTTGGCGTTCAACGCCAAGTTACGTCGTCAATTTCCGAATAAAGTATGGACTATTATATATTTCTGGAAAGCTCTGGATGTCTACTTTCCAACGTCATTGAGAGCGCGCCAATTGGAGTTCTGTAGCTCCAGAAAATCCATTTCGAGTGCAGGGATGTCAGATTCCAACAGCATCAGCAGTCCTTTTGTCAGCCTTTTTCAGAGTTTTGCTCAAGTCCCTCAATTTCAGCCAGAAATTACCTGAAATTACAGAAAAACACACAAACTCATAGTAAAGTCCAGAAATGTGAATTTATCATAAAACTAAGGAAAACATCCCTAAAAGTAGCTTGAACTTACTAAAAACTACCTAAAAACAATGCCAAAAAGCGTATAAATTATCCGCTCATCAATTGTAGTAACTCATCATTAGGAGATGAAGAAGGATAAGTGATCTGAGAGGTCTGCTGAGATACTTGAGTCTGTCTTAGATGAGGTGCTTGATGAGCGGATAATTTGTACGCTTTTTGGCATTGTTTTTAGTATGTTTTTGGTAGTTTTAGTTGAGTTCTTAGTATATTTTTATTAGTTTTTAATTAAAATTCACTTTTTCTGGACTTTACTATGAGTTTGTGTGTTTTTCTGTGATTTCAGGTATTTTCTGGCTGAAATTGAAGGTTCTGAGCAAAAATCTTATTCAGAGACTTAAAAGGACTGCAGATGCTGTTGGATTCTGACCTCCCTGCACTCGAAGTGGATTTTCTGGAGCTACAGAAGCCCAATTGGCGCGCTCTCAACGGCTTTGGAAAGTAGACATCCTGGGCTTTCCAGCAATATCTGATAGTCTATACTTTGCCCAAGATTTGATGGCCCAAACCGGCGTTCAAAGTCACCTCAAGAAATCCCAGCGTTAAACGCTGGAACTGGCACCCAAATGGGAGTTAAACGCCCAAACTGGCATAAAAGCTGGCGTTTAACTCCAAGAAGAGTCTCTACACGAAATTGCCTCATTGCTCAGCCCAAGCACACACCAAGTGGGCCCGGAAGTGGATTTTTATGTCATTTACTCATTTCTGTAAACCTTAGGCTACTAGTTATCTATAAGTAGGACCTTTTACTATTGTATTAGAGGACTTTTGGTAGCTATCTTCGTTTTATGCTATCTTAGATCATTGGGAGGCTGGCCATTCGGCCATGCCTAGACCTTATGCTTATGTATTTTCAACGGTGGAGTTTCTACACACCATAGATTAAGGTGTGGAGCTCTGCTGTACCTCGAGTATTAATGCAATTACTATTGTTCTTCCATTCAATTCCGCTTGTTCTTTGTCCAAGATATCACTTGTTCTTCAACTTGATGAAGGTGATGATCCGTGACACTCATCATCATTCTCACTCATGAACAAGGTGACTGACAACCACCCTTGTTCTACAAGCAATCAAAGCTCCAGTGAATATCTCTTGGATTCCTGATAACACGATGCATGGTTGATCGCCTGACAACCGAGTGCTCGCCTGACAAACGAGCCAGCCATTCCGTGAGATCAGAGTCTTCGTGGTATAGGCGAGAACTGATGGCGGCATTCAAGAGAATCCGGAAGGTCTAACCTTGTCTGTGGTATTCTGAGTAGGATTCAATGATTGAATGACTGTGACGTGCTTCAAACTCTTGAAGGCGGGGCGTTAGTGACAGACGCAAAAGAATCACTGGATTCTATTCCGGCCTGATTGAGAACCGACAGATGGATAGCCGTGCCGTGACAGGGTGCGTTGAACATTTCCAATGAGAGGATGGGAGGTAGCCAATGACAACGGTGAAACCCTTGCATAAGCTTGCCATGGAAAGGAGTAAGAAGGATTGGATGAAGACAGTAGGAAAGCAGAGAGACGGAAGGGAAGGCATCTTCATGCGCTTATCTGAAGTTTCTACCAATGAATTACATAAGTATCTCTATCTTTATCTTTATGTTTTATGCGTTCATCACCATTATACATTTGAGTTTGCCTGACTAAGATTTACAAGATGACCATAGCTTGCTTCATACTAACAATCTCCGTGGGATCGACCCTTACTCACGTAAGGTATTACTTGGACGACCCAGTGCACTTGCTGGTTAGTTGTGCGAAGTTGTGTAATGCCATGGAATTGAACCACCAAGTTTTTGGAGTTCATGACCGGGGATTATGAGAGTTGTGAAAAGTATTGTTCACAATTTCGCGCACCAGTGCTCTGTAGGCCTGATTCTGATTCTGCTGCCTGAAGTTGTTATTGTTATTCCACCTCTGATTTCCATTGTTATCTCTGCCTCCTTTGTTATGATTGTCCCTCCAACCTTTGTTAGAATTATCTCTCCAGCCTTGGTTAGAGTTATCCTGCCATCCTTGGTTATTGCTGCCACCTTGATTGTACCCTTGATTGGGGCGGTCATAGAAGTTATGAGTGGCTGCTACAGTGTGGTCTTCCGGTTGGAGTTCCAGACACTCATCAGTGTAATGACTGTAATCTGCACAGATTCCGCATACTCTTTGTGGAACCAACTGCTGACTGTGCTGTGGTGGAGAAGGCTGAACTTGCTGAGGCTGTTGTTGATTTAGTTGCATCTACTTCAGCAAGTTAGTCATTTCATATAAGCTCTGAGCTATAGCAGCAGTCTCTTTGCTAGTGGATACTTCTGCAACAGCTCTTGAACGACTTTGCTTCTGCCTATGATTCCTGGTAGATTCGACTAAGTCGCTGATCAATTGCCATGCTTCTTCCGTGGTCTTGTACTTTTTCATAGACCCATTGCTAGCACCTTCCAATGTGGTCCTATCTTGAGATTTCATGCCCTGTGTAAAGTAGCCGAGCAACACTATCTTGTCAATCATATGGTGTGGACATGCTTCTAGAAGATTATTGAAGCGTTCCAAGTATTCATAGAGAGTTTTAGATTCATCCTGAACGATCATGGACATGTTTTTCCTCAGTTTATCGGCAACTTCAGCTGGAAAGAATTTCTCCAGAAATTCTCTTCTAAGCGTATCCCAGTTGGAAACAGTTGTTTCGGGTTGAGTGTAGTACCATTCTCTTGCCTTTCCCTCAAGAGAAAATGGGAAGGATTTTAACAGAAAGGAGATTTCATCAATGCCATCACGCTTAACAGTAGAACAGGCAGTTTGAAAATCCCTAAGGTGCTTGATAGGCTCTTGAGCAGGTAAGCCATGAAACTTGGGCATCAAGCTGAGTAGCGAAGACTTTATTTCGAAATCCACAGCCACTGCGGGGTGGTGTGCCTGAAATGGTTGGAGTGCAAAATCAGGGGCTCCTTCCTCCTGGATAGTGACTCTACTGGGTGCTGCCATGTCACCTTATACGTGAAAGAGTTCTTTCAGTCTCAGGGTCAAATACTGGCAAGCTTGGATGAGGAAGTGAACGCGTCATTTAACGATAGAAACGTACAGCTCATAGTGACAAAATAAAAAGAAAAATTGCAATTAAATTAATGCCAATCAATAAATTAGCACACTGTTGCAACTCCCCGGCAACGGCGCCAAAAATTGACGTGGCGGAAATTGGCAAGTTAAGAAATTATCAATAGAAATACGTTGCAAGTACAGTGCTTAACCAGCCGAAAATCCGCTTATCAATTTAAAAGGGTTGTCACAAAGATTAAAGTTAAAATACTGGGAATATGAATCCCAGGTCGCTCTGTTTAGTTATCCCTTACTAGGTAAGGGAGAGTCAAACAAGTTGGAATGTTGTTTCTATTCACAAGTCCCAATCCGCTCATTGAAAAGGATTAGTGTCAGTGACTAGAGGGCATTCCAACAATGAACCCAATTACAATTTTTTCTTTAAGCACCCCAACTCAAGGGTTCCTTTCAATCAACTCCCCATCAAGTTAGGGAACTACTCGCTCATTGTGAATGTAGAACTCATAACATAGGAAAAGGAATTAAAGAAAGACATGATAAATAAAAACTCAAAGGAATCAATTAAAAATAAAGGTAATTCTTGTATTAATAAATTCTAAAATAATCCAATAATATAATTGAGTAAATTAAAGGACATGGAAGAGTAAAGCCAAGTAAAGAAAACAAACTAGAATGACGAAGTCTTGATGAGGTAATAACTCTTCTCAATATCCTGATGCAAAATGCAATAGAATATAAAATCCTAAGAACTATGAATGTGTAGAGAGAAAACCTAGAGGAGGAGTAAAAACTAGATCTAAAACTAAAAATTGTGTGGAATGAATGTTGTGTCTTGTTTCTGCATGTTCCCTGGCTTTAGTCTGTGTTTCTGGGCCGAAAACTGGGTTGAAATCCGGCCCAGAAATACTGCCAGCAACTTCTGAGATTCTGCAGATCGCGCACGTCACGCGGTCGCGTCATTCATGCGGACGCGTCATTCGGCGTTTTGCTTTTCCACGCGGGCGCGTCGTCCATGCCTCTGCGTCGCTATGCTTTTCTAATCCGCGCGGTCGCGTGAGCCATGCGGCCGCGTCACTGCGATTTCCTCTCTTTCGCGCGGTCACGTGAGTCATGCGGCCGCGTCACTTCTCGCTGGTCATCTCCTCAATTTCTTGTATTCCTTCCATTTTTTGCAAGCTTCTTTTCCAATCTCCCACTCATTCATGCCCTATAAAGCCTGAAACACTTAACACACAGATCACAGCATCGAATGTGTTCCGAGGGTTACCTGAAACGCGCAGCTCGGTCGTCTTAGGGAGGCCCGAGATGGGGGGATTGATGACCCGAGCTTGGTATGCCGAGTGGTTGGTGGTGGTACCTGCAATGACACTCCGATGCTTAAGTTAGCATGGGTCCAAGCAGATATTGAGTAGAATTAGAGTGTGTGTTATACCTGGGTGCTCCAGTGTATTTATAGTAGTTGGCCGTGATCTTCCCTGGATAAGATATTCTTATCTTATCTTATCCTTCTGGGAGTTTTATCTTTATCTTTGTGGAACCGCCTTTCCTAGGCCTTTTCGGCCTTTAGGTCTTGGGCTTCGTTCCTTTTGGGCTTCTTTAGCTTTATTGTCCGAGGTCCGACCTCAGGCATGGGCCTGGGGATGAGGTCGGACCTTCTATGAACTTTGCCGAGTTTGGGGAGCTCGGTCAGGGTATGAACAGTGCCCCTGCCCGAGTTCGTCCTTGAGAGGTCGAGCTCGGGCATAGTAGTTCTTTTCAAAATTCAAAAATGGCCGTTTCTGCATTTATTGCATTTTACCGTTTCTCCTCGATTTCCGTTCGGGCTTTGTGAAGGCATTATTTATTTGCCCCTTTCCTCCTTTTCTTCGTTTATTCTGTTCCTTTCTGTTTTTCTAAGTTTTCGCCATCTTCTTCTTCGAGCACCGCTCCTTCTTTCACTTTGTTCTTCTTCCTCAAATCTTTCTGTGCGTTTTTTCGGGGTTTCCTCTGCGCCGCCGTTTCGTTCCCCTTGCTGTCGGAGCTCGCCGTTTTCTTTCTTTCTAGGTTTGTTCGTCTCTTTTCTTTTGTACTCATATGCTTCTGTTCTTTTGTGTGGCTCTTTGTCTGTTTCTTTTTCTCTATGCCTGGGTTGCCCCGAAAAGAGGCGCCGCCATTGCTCTGTTTGCTTGTATATGGGGGGGCTCTTTTCTCTGGTATTTTGTTGCTGCATTTTCTTCTATAAAGATCTTTGTTTCTTGTTTTTGCTGAATGGGTTTTCGCTGTCTGCTTTTATGTGATTGTTGCTTGCTGTTGTATTCTTCTTTGTAGGCAAGAATTTTATGTCTCGAAAGGTTTTTCAAGCAATGTCGACTGGTGCGCGAAATTGTGAACTATACTTTTTCACAACTCTCATAATCCCTGGTAATGGCTCCAAAAACTTGGTGCGCTCAATACCATGGCATTACACAACTTTGCACAACTAACCAGCAAGTGCACTGGGTCGTCCAAGTAATAAACCTTACGTGAGTAAGGGTCGATCCCACGGAGATTGTTAGTATTGAAGCAAGCTATGGTCATCTTGTAAATCTTAGTCAGGCAAACTCAGATATATATGGTGATGAACGAAAATAACATAAAAGATAAGGATAGTGATACTTATGTAATTCATTGGTAGGAACTTCAGATAAGCGCATGAAGATGCCTTCCCTTCCGTCTCTCTGCTTTCCTACTGTCTTCATCCAACCCTTCTTACTCCTTTCCATGGCAAGCTCGTATAGGGTCTCACTGTTGTCAGCAGCTACCTCCCATCCTCGCAGTGAAAGCTAATGCTCAATACTCTGTCACAGTACGGCCAATCACCGGTTCGGTTCCCTCCCCTACCGCAATAGAATAACTCTTTTGCGTCTGTCACTAACGCCCAGTAGGTTACGGGTTTGAAGCACGTCACAGTCATTCAATCATTGAATCCTACTCAGAATACCACAGACAAGGTTAGACCTTCCGGATTCTCTTGAATGCTGCCATCAGTTCTTGCCTATACCACGAAGACTCTGATCTCACGGAATGGTTGGCTCGTTTGTCAGGCGAGCACTCGGTTGTCAGGCGATCAACCATGCATCGTGCAATCAGGAATCCAAGAGATATTCACTAAGCCTCAGATGCTTGTAGAACAAGAATGGTTGTCAGTCACCTTGTTCATGGGTGAGAATGGTGATGGGCGTCAATCATCACCTTCATCATGTTGAAGATCAAGTGATATCTTGGATAAAGAACAAGCGGAATTTGAATGAAAGAACAATAGTAATTGCATTAATACTCAAGGTACAACAGAGCTCCACACCTTAATCTATGGTGTGTAGAAACTCCACCGTTGAAAATACATAAGCATAAGGTCTAGGCATGGCCGAATGGCCAGCCTCCCAATGATCTAAGAACTAAAATGTCCAAAGATGATCTAGAGATCTCAAAGTGATCAAAAGATTTCCTATACAATAGTAAAAGGTCCTACTTATAAGAAACTAGTAGCCTAGGGTGTACAGAAATGAGTAAATGACATAAAAATCCTCTTCCGGGCCCACTTGGTGTGTGCTTGGGCTGAGCAATGAAGCAATTTCGTGTAGAGACTCTTCTTGGAGTTAAACGCCAGCTTTGGTGCCAGTTTGGGCGTTTAACTCCCATTTGGGTGCCAGTTCCGGCGTTTAACGCTGGAATTTCTTGAGGTGACTTTGAACGCCGGTTTGGGCCATCAAATCTTGGGCAAAGTATGGACTATTATATATTGCTGGAAAGCCCAGGATGTCTACTTTCCAACGCCGTTGAGAGCGCGCCAATTGGGCTTCTGTAGCTCCAGAAAATCCACTTTGAGTGCAGGGAGGTCAGAATCCAACAGCATCTGCAGTCCTTTTGAGTCTCTGGATCAGATTTTTGCTCAGGTCCCTCAATTTCAGCCAGAAAATACCTGAAATCACAGAAAAACACACAAACTCATAGTAAAGTCCAGAAAAGTGAATTTTAACTAAAAACTAATAAAAATATACTAAAAACTAACTAGATCATACTAAAAACATACTAAAAACAATGCCAAAAAGTATACAAATTATCCGCTCATCACAACACCAAACTTAAATTGTTGCTTGTCCTCAAGCAACTGAAAATCAAATAAGATAGAAAGAGGAGAATATGCAATGAATTCCAAAAAAATCTGTGAAGATCAGTATTAATTAGATGAGCGGGGCTTTTACTTTTTGCCTCTGAATAGTTTTGGCATCTCACTCTATCCCTTGTAATTCAGAATGATTGGCTTCTTTAGGAACTTAGAATCCAGATAGTGTTAATGATTCTCCTAGTAAAGTATGATGATTCTTGAACATAGCTATTTCTTGAGTCTTGGCTGTGGCCCAAAGCACTCTGTCTTCCAGTATTACCACCGGATACATACATGCCACAGACACATAATTGGGTGAACCTTTTCAGATTGTGACTCAGCTTTGCTAAAGTCCCCAATTAGAGGTGTCCAGGGTTCTTAAGCACACTCTTATTTGCCTTGGATCACAACTTTATTTCTTTCTTTTTCTTTCTTTTTTTTTTCTTTTTTTTTTCGGTTTTTTTTTTCGTTTTTTTTTTTTTTGAAATGCTTTTTCTTGCTTCAAGAATCATTTTATTGATTTTTCAGATCCTCAGTAACATGTCTCCTTTTTCATCATTCTTTCAAGAGCCAACATTCATGAACCACAAATTCAAAAGACATATGCACTGTTTAAGCATACATTCAGAGAACAAAAACATTGCCACCACATCAAAATAATTAAACTATTATAAAATTCAAAATTCATGCAATTCTTTCTTTTATCAATTAGGCACGTTTTTATTGAAGAAAGGTGATGGATTCATAGGACATTCATAACTTTAAGGCATAGACACTAAGACACTAATGATCACAAGACATAAACATGGATAACCATAAGCATAAAAATTCGAAAAACAGAAGAACAAATAACAAGGAAATCAAAGAACGGGTCCACCTTAGTGATGGCAGCTCTTTCTTGCTCTTGAAGATCCTATGGAGTGCTTGAGCTCCTCAATGTCTCTTCCTTGTCTTTGTTGCTCCTCCCTCATGATTCTTTGATCTTCTCTAATTTCATGAAGGATGATGGAGTGTTCTTGATGCTCCACCCTCAGTTGTCCCATGTTGGAACTTAGTTCTCCTAGGGAGGTGTTTAGTTGCTCCCAATAGTTTTGTGGTGGCAAATTCATCCCTTGAGGAATCTCAGGGATCTCATGATGAGTGAGATCTCTTGTGTACTCCATCCTTTTCTTGGTGATGGGCTTGTCCTCATCAATGGGAACGTCTCCCTCTATGTCAACTCCAACTGAATAACAGAGGTGACAAATGAGATGAGGAAAGGCTAACCTTGCCAAGGTGGAGGTCTTGTCCGCCACCTTATAGAGTTCTTGGGCTATAACCTCATGAACCTCTATTTCTTCTCCAATCATGATACTATGGATCATGATGGCCCGGTCTATGGTAACTTCGGACCGGTTGCTAGTGGGGATGATTGAGCGTTGTATGAACTCTAACCATCCTCTAGCCACGGGCTTGAGGTCATGCCTTCTCAATTGGACCGGCTTTCCTCTTGAATCTTGCTTCCATTGTGCGCCCTCTTCACATATGGTTGTGAGGACTTGGTCCAACCTTTGATCAAAGTTGACCCTTCTAGTGTAAGGATGCTCATCTCCTTGCATCATAGGCAAGTTGAACGCCACCCTCAAACTCTCCGGACTAAAATCCAAGTATTTCCCCCGAACCATAGTGAGATAATTCTTTGGATTCGGGTTCACACTTTGGTCATGGTTCTTTGTGATCCATGCATTGGCATAGAACTCTTGAACCATCAAGATTCCGACTTGTTGAATGGGGTTGGTAAGAACTTCCCAACCTCTTCTTCGGATCTCATTGCGGATCTCCGGATATTTACCCTTTTTGAGTGAAAAGGGGACCTCGGGGATCACCTTCTTCAAGGCCACAACTTCATAGAAGTGGTCTTGATGCACCCTTGAGAGGAATCTATCCATCTCCCATGACTCAGAGGTGGAAGCTTTTGCCTTCCCTTTCCTCTTTTTAGAGGTTTCTCCGGCCTTGGATGCCATAAATGGTTATGAAAAAGCAACGCTTTTACCACACCAAACTTAAAATGTTTGCTCGTCCTCGAGCAAAAGAAGAAAGAAGAGAGTAGAAGAAGAAGAAATGAGGAAGAGGGGGAAGGTGGTGTGTTCGGCCAAGAAGGGAAAGAAGGGGTGTTTTTGAAGGGTGAGGTTGGTGGGGATTTATGAAGGATGGATGTGAGTGGTGAAGAGAAAGATGGGATTTGATAGGTGAAGGGTTTTTGGGGAAGAGGTATTGAGGTGATTGGTGAGTGGGGGAAGAAGAGAGAGAGAGTGATGGTGGGGTCCTGTGGGGTCCACAGATCCTGTGGTGTCAAGGAAAAGTCATCCCTGCACCAAATAGCATCAAAATCCACGTTTTGAGCTATTTCTGGCGTTAAACGCCGGGCTGGTGCCCATTCCTTGCGTTTAACGCCAGGTTGTTGCCCTTTTCTGGCGTTTAACGCCAGTCTGGTTCCCCTTTCTGGCGTTAAACGCCCAGAATGGTGCCAGACTGGGCGTTAAACGCCCAACTGCTAGGCTTACTGGCGTTTAAACGCCAGCAGCTTCTTCCTCCAGGGTGTGCTGTTTTTCTTCCTGTTTTTCATTCTGTTTTTGCTTTTTTCATTATTTTTGTGACTTCTTATGATCATCAACCTACAAAAAAGATAAAATAACAAAAGAAAATAGTTAACTATAAAACATTGGGTTGCCTCCCAACAAGCGCTTCTTTAAGGTCATTAGCTTGACAGAGGACTCTCATGGAGCCTCAGAAATGCTCAGAACCGTGTTGGAACCTCCCAACACCAAACTTAGAGTTTGAATGTGGGGGTTCAACACCAAGCTTAGAGTTTGGTTGTGGCCTCCCAACACCAAACTTAGAGTTTGACTGTGGGGGCTCTGCTTGGCTCTGTTTTGAGAGAAGCTCTTCATGCTTCCTCTCCATGATGATAGAGGGATATCCTTGGGCCTTAAACACTAAGGATTCTCCATTCACTTGAATGATCAACTCTCCTCTATCAACATCAATCACAGCCTTTGCTGTGGCTAGGAAGGGTCTGCCAAGGATGATGGATTCATCCATGCACTTCCCAGTCTCTAGGACTATGAAATCAGTAGGGATGTAATGGTTTTCAATCTTCACCAAAACATTCTCTACAAGTCCATGAGCTTGTTTTCTTGAGTTGTCTGCCATCTCTAATGAGATTCTTGTAGCTTGCACCTCAAAGATCCCTAATTTCTCCATTACAGAGAGGGGCATGAGGTTTACACTTGACCCTAAGTCACACAAGGCCTTCTTGAAGGTCATGGTGCCTATGGTACAAGGTATAGAAAACTTCCCAGGATCTTGCCTCTTTTGAGGCAGTTTCTGCCTAGACAAGTCATCCAGTTCTTTGGTGAGCAAGGGAGGTTCATCCTCCCAAGTCTCATTTCCAAATAACTTGTCATTTAGCTTCATGATTGCTCCAAGGTATTTAGCAACTTGCTCTTCAGTGACATACTCGTCCTCTTCAGAGGAAAAATACTCATCAGAGCTCATGAATGGCAGAAGTAAGTCCAATAGAATCTCTATGGTCTCATTTTGAGCCTCAGATTCCCATTGTTCCTCATTGAGGAACTCAGAGGAGATTGGTACACGCCCACTGAGGTCTTCCTCAGTGGCGTCTTCCTCCTCTCTTTCCTCTCCACATTCGGCCATGGTTATGGCTTTGCACTCTCCTTTTGGATTTTCTTCTGTATTACTTGGGAGAGTACTAGGAGGGAGTTCAGTAATTTTCTTGCTCAGCTGACCCACTTGTCCTTCCAAATTTCTGATGGAGGACCTTGTTTCATTCATGAAACTTTGAGTGGTCTTTATTAGATCAGAGACCATTGTTGCTAAGTCAGAAGTATTCTGCTTAGAACTCTCTGTCTGTTGCTGAGAAGATGATGGAAAAGGCTTGCCATTGCTAAACCTGTTTCTTCCACCATTATTGTTATTGAAACCTTGTTGAGGTCTCTCTTGATTCTTCCATGAGAGATTTGGGTGATTTCTCCATGAAGAATTGTAGGTATTTCCATAGGGTTCTCCTAGGTAATTCACCTCTTCCATGGAAGGGTTCTTAGGATCATAAGCTTCTTCCTCAGATGAAGCTTCCTTAGTACTGCCATGTGCATTTTGCATTCCAGACAGACTCTGAGAAATTAAATTGACTTGTTGAGTCAATATCTTGTTCTGAGCCAATATGGCACTCAGAGTGTCAATCTCAAGAACTCCTTTCTTCTGACTAGTCCCATTGTTCACAGGATTTCTTTCAGAAGTGTACATGAATTGGTTATTTGCAACCATTTCAATCAATTCTTGAGCTTCTGCAGGCGTCTTCTTCAGATGAAGAGATCCTCCAGCAGAGCTATCCAAGGACATCTTAGATAGTCCAGAGAGACCATCATAGAAAATACCTATGATGCTCCATTCAGAAAGCATGTCTGAAGGACATCTTCTGATTAATTGTTTGTATCTTTCCCAAGCTTCATAGAGGGATTCTCCATCCTTCTGTCTGAAGGTTTGGACTTCCACTCTAAGCTTACTCCATCTTTGTGGTGGAAAGAACTTTGCCAAGAAGGCATTGACTAGCTTTTCCCAAGAGTCCAGGCTTTCTTTGGGTTGAGAATCCAACCATATTCTAGCTCTGTCTCTTACAGCAAAAGGGAATAGCATCAGTCTATAGACCTCAGGGTTAACCCCATTAGTCTTGACTGTGTCACAGATTTGCAAGAATTCAGCTAAAAACTGATGAGGATCTTCCATTGGAAGTCCATGGAACTTGCAATTCTGTTGCATTAGAGAAACTAATTGAGGCTTAAGCTCAAAGTTGTTTGCTCCAATGGCAGGGATAGAGATGCTTCTCCCATAGAAATCAGGAGTAGGTGCAGTGAAGTCACCCAGCACCTTCCTTGCATTGTTGACATTGTTGTTATTTTCGGCTGCCATGTGTTCTTCTTCCTTGAAGAGTTCGGTCAGGTCCTCTAAAGAGAGTTGTGCTTTGGCTTCTCTTAGCTTTCTCTCCAGGGTCCTCTCAGGTTCAGGATCAGCTTCAACAAGAATGCCTTTGTCTCTGCTCCTGCTCATATGAAAATAGGAGAGAAAAAGAAAACGTGGAATCCTCTATATCACAGTATAGAGATTCCTTGAAGTGTCAGAGGAACAAAGAAATAGAAAGAAGAAGGAGAAGAAGAATTCGAACTTTAATTAGATAAGGTTCGAATTGTGCATTTAGAAGGAGTGGTACTCCATAAATAGAAGGATGTGAGAAGGAGGGAAGAGAATTTTCGAAAATTCATTTAAAAGATTTTGAAAACATTTTGAAAATTTGATTGATAATTTTCGAAAATTGAAGTTGGAAAAGAAATCAAGTGATTTTTGAAAAAGATTTTGAAATTAGAAATTAAAAAGATTTGATTGAAAACTGATTTGAAAAAGATATGATAAAAAAAATATGATTGAAAGGTTATTGTCTTAAAAAGATGTGATTGAGAAGATATGATTTGAAAACCATTTTAAAAGATATGTTTTGAAAATAATTTGAAAAGATATGATTTTAAAAATTAATGACTTGCCTAACAAGAAAAGATATGATTCAAACATAAAACCTTCCTCAACAGAAAAGGCAAAAAATGTTCAATCAAATCATTGATTGTTAGTAAGTATCTTTGAAAAAGGAAAGAAATTGATTTTGAAAA
Source organism: Arachis stenosperma (assembly GCF_014773155.1). NCBI lineage: Eukaryota > Viridiplantae > Streptophyta > Magnoliopsida > Fabales > Fabaceae > Arachis > Arachis stenosperma. The sequence continues at coordinate 54,009,642 of NC_080381.1, forward strand.
CATTTGATTGAAAAGATATGATTTGAAAAAGATTTGATTTTGAAAAACTTTGAAAACTTAAAAAAAAATTGATTTTGAAAACAAAATCTTCCCCCTAGCACCATCCTGGCGTTAAACGCCCAGAATGGTATACATTCTGGCGTTTAACGCCCAAAATGCACCCTTTTTGGGCGTTAAACGCCCAACCAGGTGCCCTGGCTGGCGTTTAAACGCCAGTCTGCCTTCTTCACTGGGCATTTTTGAATGCTCAGCTTTTTCTGTATAATTCCTCTGCAGTATGTTCTGAATCCTCAATTCTTTGTATTATTGACTTGAAAAGACACAAATTAAAAATATTTTTGGATTTTTAATAATCAAAATGCAACAAGAATCAAACAATGCATGCAAGACACCAAACTTAGCAGTTTGTGTACTACTGACACTAATGAACTGAAAATGCATATGAGACACACAAAATACTTCAAGTCAATAGAATTCAAAGATTAGAACACAAAAATCATCAAGAATTACTTGAGGATCCTTAAGACACATGAATGAATGCATGCAGTTGACACCAAACTTAAGATGAGACACTAGACTTAAGCAAGAAACAGCAAATAATTTTTTTTGTTTTGTGTTTTTTTTTTTTTCGAAAATCAAGTGGAAAAAGGTATCAAAATTCTTAATGAGAATTCCAGGAATCAGTGCAATGCTAGTCTAAGACTTAGGTCCAGGAATTAGACATGGCTTTCACAGCCAGCCAAGCTTTCAAAGAAAGCTTCGGTCCAAAACACTAGACATGACCAAAGGTCAGCCAAACCTTAGCAAATCACTGCTCCAAAAGCAAGATTGATACGAAATCAACAAGCTCTTGTGGTGATAAGTTGAAACCTCGGTCCAATCAGATTAGACATGGCTTCTCAGCCAGCCAGATTTCAACAAATCATCATGAAACTCTAGAATTCACCTTCAAGAATTTTGAAAAAAAAAATACCTAATCTAAGCAACAAGATGAACCGTCAGTTGTCCAAACTAGAACAATCCCAGGCATTGTTACCAAAAGCTTGCTCAAAACTTGAACAATCCCCGGCAACGGCGCCAAAAACTTGGTGCTGTTGCCGGATTTTGGCACTGATGTTACCGGACAAAGAGCTTGCTCAAAACTTGAACAATCCCCGGCAACGGCGCCAAAAACTTGGTGCGCGAAATTGTGAACTATACTTTTTCACAACTCTCATAATCCCTGGTAATGGCTCCAAAAACTTGGTGCGCTCAATACCATGGCATTACACAACTTCGCACAACTAACCAGCAAGTGCACTGGGTCGTCCAAGTAATAAACCTTACGTGAGTAAGGGTCGATCCCACGGAGATTGTTAGTATTGAAGCAAGCTATGGTCATCTTGTAAATCTTAGTCAGGCAAACTCAGATATATATGGTGATGAACGAAAATAACATAAAATAAGGATAGTGATACTTATGTAATTCATTGGTAGGAACTTCAGATAAGCGCATGAAGATGCCTTCCCTTCCGTCTCTCTGCTTTCCTACTGTCTTCATCCAACCCTTCTTACTCCTTTCCATGGCAAGCTCGTATAGGGTCTCACTGTTGTCAGCAGCTACCTCCCATCCTCGCAGTGAAAGCTAATGCTCAATACTCTGTCACAGTACGGCCAATCACCGGTTCGGTTCCCTCCCCTACCGGAATAGAATAACTCTTTTGCGTCTGTCACTAACGCCCAGTAGGTTACGGGTTTGAAGCACGTCACAGTCATTCAATCATTGAATCCTACTCAGAATACCACAGACAAGGTTAGACCTTCCGGATTCTCTTGAATGCTGCCATCAGTTCTTGCCTATACCACGAAGACTCTGATCTCACGGAATGGTTGGCTCGTTTGTCAGGCGAGCACTCGGTTGTCAGGCGATCAACCATGCATCGTGCAATCAGGAATCCAAGAGATATTCACTAAGCCTCAGATGCTTGTAGAACAAGAATGGTTGTCAGTCACCTTGTTCATGGGTGAGAATGGTGATGGGCATCAATCATCACCTTCATCATGTTGAAGATCAAGTGATATCTTGGATAAAGAACAAGCGGAATTTGAATGAAAGAACAATAGTAATTGCATTAATACTCGAGGTACAGCAGAGCTCCACACCTTAATCTATGGTGTGTAGAAACTCCACCGTTGAAAATACATAAGCATAAGGTCTAGGCATGGCCGAATGGCCAGCCTCCCAATGATCTAAGAACTAAAATGTCCAAAGATGATCTAGAGATCTCAAAGTGATCAAAAGATTTCCTATACAATAGTAAAAGGTCCTACTTATAAGAAACTAGTAGCCTAGGGTGTACAGAAATGAGTAAATGACATAAAAATCCTCTTCCGGGCCCACTTGGTGTGTGCTTGGGCTGAGCAATGAAGCAATTTCGTGTAGAGACTCTTCTTGGAGTTAAACGCCAGCTTTGGTGCCAGTTTGGGCGTTTAACTCCCATTTGGGTGCCAGTTCCGGCGTTTAACGCTGGAATTTCTTGAGGTGACTTTGAATGCCGGTTTGGGCCATCAAATCTTGGGCAAAGTATGGACTATTATATATTGCTGGAAAGCCCAGGATGTCTACTTTCCAACGCCGTTGAGAGCGCGCCAATTGAGCTTCTGTAGCTCTAGAAAATCCACTTTGAGTGCAGGGAGGTCAGAATCCAACAGCATCTGCAGTCCTTTTGAGTCTCTGGATCAGATTTTTGCTCAGGTCCCTCAATTTCAGCCAGAAAATACCTGAAATCACAGAAAAACACACAAACTCATAGTAAAGTCCAGAAAAGTGAATTTTAACTAAAAACTAATAAAAATATACTAAAAACTAACTAGATCATACTAAAAACATACTAAAAACAATGCCAAAAAGTATACAAATTATCCGCTCATCATCGACCAAGATTCCAAGTGGTCTTGGCTGGGTAGATCCTGGTCCTCTAAGAGTCCCTTCTATTGTAGATTCTGAGTATTTAGCTAGGTTCCGTAGGGAGTGTAGCATTTGTGAGAATAGAGAGTCTGAGCGGGATTATGAGCTAGTAGCCCCGGAGTCCGAGGAGAGAGTGTGCTTCCCGCCTTTAGAAAGTTCCGAGAAGCTTTTCTTTTATGCTTACGATTGTTTTTTCTCTAAGCTGGGTGTCCGACTTCCCTTTACTGACCTGGAATCCGAGGTGCTGTGGTCTTGTAATCTTGCCCCTATGCAACTCCATCCTAATTCTTGGGCGTTTTTAAAGCTGTTCCAACTTTTGTGTCAGTTTTTTGGCGTCTCCCCCTCTGTTTCTCTTTTTTCCTATCTGTTTGTGTTGACGAAACCGGGGTCGGGTGGAGGGAAGGTGTCTTGGGTCTCTTTTAGGGCTAACCAGGGAAAGAAGTTTTGTACTTTGTACGATGAGTCCTTTCATGATTTTAAGAACTATTATTTCAAGGTCCGGGCTGCTGGGGACGTCCGACCTTTCTTTCTAGATGAGAGTGGGGAGCCTTCTTTTCCTCTTTGTTGGCAAGAGAATGTAGTGTCGGTTAAGTATACCTTTGAGAGTCTAGATGAGGTGGAGCAGGCTTTTGTGGGTGTGTTGAGCAGTTTATGGGGTCGGGCACCTCACTTGGACACGAAGAAAATGTTGGGAGATCCAAGCCTTCTCCGTTCCGAGTTAGGTAGTTCCCGACCTCTCCGAGCTTCATCCTTTTAGTATTTTGCCTGTTTTGGTGGAATTCCTGTTTGTGATAATCCCTTTCTTTTTGTTTCTGCAGAGATGTCTTCTCAGGCGGATTCCATGACGTTTCTTCGTCGGTCGAAGAAGTCTGCGGCTGCTCGGAATATCGAGGCTGAGGCTTCTGCCCGATCTTCTCCGCAGAAGGCTACTGTGGGTGTTCAGACTCGGTCGAAGACCATTCCGACTCCTCAGTTCCGAGCTATAACTCAAGATCCTCCGACCTCTGGGCCCGGTCACCTTTCCCCGCCTTCGACCTCGGGTCCTCCCCCCAAGAAACAGAAGACCTCTCAGGAGCTTGCGGGTTTTAATGACAAGGATTTTGATGCCCTTGGTTGGATTGAACAGCATATTCTTCCTCAGACTTTTATTTTTACTGATGATGTGTCTATGGAGCATCATTTTCAGTATATGGCGCGGAGCTATGTCCGGATGGCCAGTCTTCATGCCGCTATTGCCCAGGAGTTCAAGAAATCCCCCATTGGTGCGACCAGCTCCCGACTTGAGAAGGCTCAGTCTGATCTTGATAAGATTAGTCAACTGAAGGCTGCCAGGATTACTGAGCTGGAGATCTCTTTGGAGGAAGAGAAAACTAGGGCTACCGCGGCTGTGGCGGCGGCGAAGACATCTGAGGAGATGGCGAAGGTGGCGACGGAGAACTATACCAAGCTGTATGCCGAGCTTGTGGAGACGAAGGAGAAGTTGCAATCGGCTCGGGATGATTTTTACGAGCTGGAAGATAATGTGGCCAAGGGTATGGATGCTATGTTTGTGGATTTGAGGGATCAGATCCGGGTTCTTGCTCCCGACCTGGATCTGAGCTTATTCAGTACGGATAACATTGTTGTGGAGGGAAAGATTGTTCCTGCCCCTGCCGAGGATGAGGTTCCGGTGTCCGACCCCAAGGCTCCGGCGTCCGACCTCAAGGTTCCGGTTGCGGATCCGACTTCAACTTTGGCCGGGGATGGTTCTGGCGTGGAGGTTTTAAACCGGGATGACGGTGTCGTTGATGCAGTCCCAGTTTCCATTTTTCCTCCGCAGCCTTCTGTTGATGTGGAGACCGGAAAGGTCCTTGATCCTCTGTGATCTTTTGTTTTTGGCCTTTTACCCGGCCTGTGGGTTCTTTTTGCTTTTTGGATGTTTTTCGTGAACGCTTTGGACACCTTTCTGCTATTTAGCTACTTGTAGTAACTTTTTTAGCTTATTATGCGGTGTTTTTGCGCTTTTGACTTTTTGTTCCGCTTTTTATGCTTTGTAGTTGTTTTTGGATAGCAACTTTTTAGCTAGCGTTTTGCAACCTTTGTTTTAGCCTTGTTCGCGTTTTTGGCTTTTGTTTCCGCTTTTATGCTTTTTAGTTGCTTTTTGGATAACAACTTTTTAGCTAGCGTTTTGAAACCTTTGTTTTAGCCTTGTTCGCGTTTTGGCTTTTGTTTCCGCTTTTATGCTTTTTAGTTGCTTTTTGGATAACAACTTTTTAGCTTAGCGTTTTGAAACTTTTGTTTTGAGGCTTCTTCCTTGGATCCGGGCTTTTCTTCGGACCTCGGGCCTTTGAGTACCTCCTTTTGTTAGGTCCGACCTTTTCGTTGGTCGGCCCTTTAAGTTATTTTTGTAATCTCTTTTTATTTGGCTTTTTTTTTTTGAGCCTTTTCAGAGTTACTTTATAACTTCTCACATTAATTTGAACCTCGTCGCTTTTATCTTTGCCGGCCTTGTATGGTCTCTTGACAAATGATTTTTTGCGTTTTGTCGAGCATAAATTAATGCGCCTTGGTGGGGTACTTTCTAGGATTTGTTTCGTCATGAGGAAGGAGAAAAGAAAATAGAAAAATTCGATTAGTATTAAAAAGAAAGAATATTTACAAAGTGTTTACCCTTGACTAGGTCGGGTGTTTTATTTTAACCGGGTGTCTCATTAAAAAACCCTTGTAGGGAAAAAGAGTACACCTCGGGTTAAATTTTTCTAGCTGTAGTACCGTCTTAGATTACAGGCGTGCCAGGCCCTGGGCAGCTCGTTGCCTTCTAGGTCGGATACTTTGTAATAGCCTGTTCCTAAGACTTCTGTTACCTTGTAGGGCCTTTTCCAATTTGCGGCTAGCTTTCCTTCTCCCGACTTTTGTGTTCCGATGTCATTTCGGATTAGAATTAGGTCGTGGATGGAGAAGCTTCGCTTTATAACTTTCTGATTGTATCTGAGGGCCGTTCGCCGTTTTAAGGCTTCTTCTCGAATCCGGGCTCTTTCTCGGACCTCGGGGAGGAGGTCGAGTTCTTCCCTTTGTGCCTGCGGGTTATCTTTTTCATTGTAGAAGATGATTCTGGGTGACCCTTCATCTATTTCGATGGGAATCATTGCCTCCATCCCATAAGCTAGTCGGAACGGTGATTCTCCCGTTGTAGAGTGTGGGGTTGTCCGATATGCCCATAGTACCTGGGGGAGCTCCTCGGCCCACGCCCCTTTGGTCTCTTGGAGTCTTCGTTTTAACCCGGCCAAGATGACTTTATTTGCAGCCTCTGCTTGCCCATTGGCTTGTGGGTGCTCCACTGATGTGAATTGCTGTTTGATTTTTAGTTCGGCCACCAATTTCTGAAAACTTGTGTCCGTGAATTGTGTTCCATTGTCTGTTGTGATGGAGTAGGGGACTCCGAACCTTGTGACAATGTTTTTGTATAGGAATTTGCGGCTTTTCTGAGCCGTAATGGTGGCTAAGGGTTCAGCTTCGATCCACTTTGTGAAGTAGTCGACCCCTATTATGAGGTATTTGACTTGCCCCGGTCCTTGTGGGAACGGGCCGAGTAAATCGAGTCCCCATTTTGCGAAGGGCCATGGCGCAGTGATGCTGATAAGGTCTTCGGGTGGTGCCTTGTGAAAATTGGCGTGTTTTTGGCAGGGGGGCATATTTTCACAAACTCTGTTGCGTCTCTTTGCAAGGTCGGCCAGTAGAACCCGGCCCTGACTACTTTTTTGGATAGTGCCCGAGCTCCGAGATGGTTCCCGCACATGCCTTCGTGGACTTCTTCGAGGACGCCTTTTGTTTCTGAGGTCGGAACGCACCTAAGGAGGGGATTTGAGAATCCTCTTCTGTATAATATGTCGTGAATTAGTGTATAATTCTGGGCGTCCTTTGTAAGCCTTTTAGCTTCTTTTCTTTCGGCGGGGAGAGTTCCTGACCTCAGGTAGTTGAGTATGGGGGTCATCCATCCTTGCTGTTGGTTGGATATATTTAGTATTTCTTCCTCTCTTGGCACGGAGGGAGATTGTAAGGTTTCCTGGAGAAGACTTCTGTTGTTGCCTCCGGGCTTGGTGCTAGCAAGCTTTGAGAGGGCGTCTGCCCGGGCATTTTGTTCCCGAGGTATGTGCTGGATTTGTATTTCTGGGAAGTGGCGTAATTGTGCCTGTGTTTGGTCCAGGTATTTTTTCATAGTTGGGTCTTTGGCCTGGTAACTTCCATTTACTTGTGATGTGATGACCTGGGAGTCGCTGAAGATCGCGATTCTCTGGGCTCCGACCTCTTTGGCTAGCTTTAGACCAGCTAGTAGGGCCTCGTATTCAGCTTGGTTGTTTGAAGCCTGGAACTCGAATTTTAGGGATAGTTCTATCCGCGTTCCTTGGTCGCTTTCGAGTATGACCCCGGCTCCGCTTCCCGTTTTGTTTGAGGACCCGTCGACATATAGGTTCCATGAGAGTGGGGTTCCAGGGGTCTCAGTGTATTCTGCGATGAAGTCGGCTAGATATTGAGATTTTATGGCAGTCCGGGCTTCATAGTGGAGGTCGAACTCGGACAGTTCCACCGCCCATTGTAGTATTCGTCCTGCCAGGTCTGTTTTTTGCAGGATGTGTCTCATGGGTTGGTCTGTCCGGACTTTGATGGTGTGGGCTTGAAAGTAGGGACGGAGCCTCCGGGCTGTGAGCACTAGGGCGTAGGCGAATCTTTCTATCTTTTGATAGTTTAATTCGGCCCCTTGTAGTGCCTTGCTTACGAAGTATATGGGGTGTTGTCCTTGATCATTTTCTCGTATTAGCGCTGAAGCGACTGCCCGATGTCCGACCGAGAGGTATAGTACGAGCTCTTCCCCTTTTAAAGGTCGGGTTAGGATTGGTGGCCGCCCGAGGAATTCCTTGAATTCTTGAAAGGCTTTTTCGCACTCCGGGGTCCACGAGAAGGGTTTCCCTTTCTTTAGGAGTGAGTAGAGAGGTAGTGATTTTATCGCTGATCCTGCCAAGAATCTTGATAGGGCGGCCAGTCTTCCATTCAGTTGTTGTACTTCTTTGACACATGTCGGGCTCTTCATATTGAGTATTGCTTGGCATTTGTCCGGGTTTGCTTCGATGCCCCTTTGAGTCAGCATGAAGCCTAAGAACTTTCCGGCTTCTGCGGCGAAGGTGCACTTCGTCGGGTTAAGTCTCATGTTGTGTTTTCTGAGGGTGCCGAAGACACTGGCGAGGTCGGTCAGCAAGTTTCTGTCTTCCTGTGTCTTTACCAGCATGTCGTCGACGTACACCTCCAGTTGTAGTCCGATGTGCTCTGAGAACACTTTGTTCATTAGCCTCTGGTAGGTTGCCCCTGCGTTCTTCAGCCCGAAGGGCATTACTACGTAGCAGTAGTTTGCCCTTGGGGTTATGAACGAGGTCTTTTCTTGGTCAGGTCCGTACATCGGGATTTGGTTGTATCCTGAGTATGCGTCCATGAAGGAGAGATATCTATAGCCTGAGGCTGCATCTACTAAGGCGTCGATGTTTGGTAGTGGATATGGATCTTTGGGGCAGGCTTTGTTGAGATCCGTGTAGTCGACGCACATTCTCCATTTTCCATTGGGCTTTTTTACCAGGACCACGTTTGCGAGCCATAGGGGGTATTTTACTTCCCTAATGAACCCTGCATCTAGTAGTGCTTGTACTTGTTCCTCTATTGCTTGCATGCGTTCGGGCCCGAGCTTTCTGCGTCTTTGTTGGACAGGTCGGGATCCCGGGTACACTGATAGCTTATGGCACATCAGGTCGGGGCTTATGCCTGGCATGTCGGAGGCTCTCCAGGCGAAGAGGTCGGAATTCTCCCTTAAGAGGGTTATGAGTTCCTTTTTAAGCCCGCTTCGAGGTTTGCCCCTATGTTTGTCATTTTTTCAGGTGTGCTCCCAATCTGGACTTTTTCGGTTTCTCCTCTGGTTGTGGTCGAAGATCTTCTCGGGCTTGGACTCGTCCGAGTTCTATCGTGTTGATCTCTTTCCCTTTTAGGCTTAGGCTTTCGTTGTAGCATCGTCGTGCTAGTTTTTGGTCGCCCTTTAGGGTAGCGATTCCTTTTGTGGTGGGGAACTTCATACAGAGGTGTGGGTTGAGACTATAGCTGCCAGTCTGTTTAAGGTTGGTCGCCCAATGAGGGCATTGTATGCTGAAGTGACGTCGACCATAATGTAGTCGATGCTTAATGTTTTAGATTGCTCGCCTTTTCCAAAGGTAGTGTGTAGCGAGACGTATCCTAAGGGATGGATTGGGGTGTCCCCTAGCCCAAATAGGTCGGTGGGATAGGCTTTTAGCTCTTTTTCTTCAAGTCCGAGTTTGTCGAAAGCCGCTTTGAACAGGATATCTGCTGAGCTTCCCTGGTCAATCAGGGTTCGATGTAAGTTGGCGTTTGCTAGAATAATGGTGATTACCATTGGATCGTCGTGCCCGGGTATTATCCCTTGAGCATCTTCTCGGGTAAATGAGATAATAGGTAGCTCGGGCAGGGGACTGTCTTCTCGGATGTGGTAGACTTCTTTGAGGTGCCTTTTTCGCGAGGATCTGGATGTTCCTCCGCCTGCGAAACCTCCGTTTATCATGTGTACGTGTCTTTCAGGGGTTCGTGGGGTTCGTTCTGCCCGATCTTCATTATCTCCCCTCCTTCTCTTCTTGGTCTCTTCTCCTTTCTCTGCTATGTATCTGTCGAGTTTTCCTTCTCTGGCTAGTTTTTCTATAACATTTTTTAGGTCGTGGCAGTCGTTAGTAGAATGGCCATAAAGTTTGTGGTATTCACAGTACTCGGACCGATCTCTCCCTGCTCTCTTGTGTTTTAGAGGTCGGGGTGGTGGGATCTTTTCGGTGTGGCATACTTCTCTGTAGACGTCTACTAGGGAGACTCGGATGGGGGTGTAGCTGTGGTACTTCCGCGGCTTGTCCGAGTTGGGTTCTTCTTTCTTCTTCTGTTCCCGATCTCGATCTCGGAGCGGGTAGGTTGATTCTTTTCTAGAAGAGTCTCTCAGCTGGGAGGTTTCCTCCATGTTGATGTATTTTTCTGCCCGCTCCTGCACCTCGTATAGAGAGGTCGGGTATCGTTTGGATAGGGATTGGCTAAACGGTCCCTCTTTTAGGCCGTTTGCCAGTCCCATGATGGCTGCTTTAGTGGGCAAGTGTTGTATGTCCAGGCAGGCTTTGTTGAATCGCTCCATGTATTCTTAGAGAGTTTCTTGGTTACCTTGCTTGATCCCGAGTAGACTGGGGGCGTGTTTTGTCTTGTCCTTTTGAATAGAGAACCTTGTTAGGAATTTTTTGGTTAGGTCCTCGAAGCTGGAGATTGATCCTGGTGGCAGGTTGTCGAACCACTTCATGGCCGACTTGGTGAGGGTGGTGGGGAAGGCTTTGCACCGAATCGCGTCGGAGGCGTCGACTAGGTACATTCTGCTTCTGAAGTTGTTGAGGTGGTGACTTGGATCGGTGGTGCCGTCGTAGAGGTCCATATCGGGCGGTTTGAAGTTTCGCGGTACCTTCTCCTTCATGATCTCTCGTGTGAAGGGATCATGATTGCCTTCGGGGGTGGTGCCGCGTTCCGTCCGGTCCTTCAGGTTGGCCTCTATTTTCCGTAGTTTTTCTTCTAATTCTCTGCGCTTGCGAGCTTCCCTCCTCAGATCTTGTTCAGTTTCTTTCTGCTTTTTTACGCCCTCTTCGAGTTGTTTCAGCCGGTTTTGCTGTGTCCGAACTGCTTCTAGAATTTCCGAGCTTTCGGGATTTTGGGGATCTTGGTTTGGGAGTGATGTCTTTGGGCGATTCTGTTTGTTTCCTCCTGGAGTGCGTGGTGATAGAGGGCTGTCCGGTCGTTCTCCGGTGTCAACTTCCTCCTCTTGTTCTGATGTAGCGTGGTTATTGTTGGGAGGGTCGTCCGCCATGGTAAAGGGATGACTTCCAGGTCCCCGGCAACGGCGCCAATGTTCCGAGGGTTACCTGAAACGCGCAGCTCGGTCGTCTTAGGGAGGCCCGAGATGGGGGGATTGATGACCCGAGCTTGGTATGCCGAGTGGTTGGTGGTGGTACCTGCAATGACACTCCGATGCTTAAGTTAGCATGGGTCCAAGCAGATATTGAGTAGAATTAGAGTGTGTGTTATACCTGGGTGCTCCAGTGTATTTATAGTAGTTGGCCGTGATCTTCCCTGGATAAGATATTCTTATCTTATCTTATCCTTCTGGGAGTTTTATCTTTATCTTTGTGGAACCGCCTTTCCTAGGCCTTTTCGGCCTTTAGGTCTTGGGCTTCGTTCCTTTTGGGCTTCTTTAGCTTTATTGTCCGAGGTCCGACCTCAGGCATGGGCCTGGGGATGAGGTCGGACCTTCTATGAACTTTGCCGAGTTTGGGGAGCTCGGTCAGGGTATGAACAGAATGGAATAAAGGAGAATTAAAATACCTAATTAAAAGTCTCTAGGAAGTAAGTTTTCAATCATGTAATAATCTTAGAAAGGAAATATAAATGCATGCTAATTATATGAATAAGTGGGTAAAGATCATGATAAAACCACACAATTAAACACATTGTAAACTATAAAATAGTGGTTTATCACGCTTTCAGAGGAAACGGAATAGAAACGTTCCGCATTCAAAAAAAGGAACCCTACAAAGATAAAATCGACGAAATGCTCGAGTTCGGTTTCACCCGAGAAGGATTGAAGTCCTAAAACTAAAGACTCGACCTCAAAAGGAAAACCGAGCTCGAGCAGGGACACTGTTCATACCCTGGGTTGAGCTGTCCGACCCGGGATGTTCTACCAACAAAGCGACCGACCTCTTCAGATCAGGACAATCCGACCTCTTCTCAAAGAGCTCGGCCAAACTATCAGGAAAGCCCAATAAAGGACCCAAACAGAGGAACACGACCCAAATCCAAAGGCAGCCCAAGTCTATAGAGATAAGGGCGGTTCCCACGAAGGATAAGATACTCTTATCTGAAAAGATCACTCTACACCATTATAAATACACTGGAGCACCCAGGTATAACTCATACTCTGATTCTACTAAATATCTGCTTAATACCCTTGCTAACTTAAGCATCGGAGTCCCTTGCAGGTACCCCCCACCCTCCGGGGACGAAGGATCAGCACCACCACTAAGTCCAACAAGTCGGACACGACAGCTTCGACCAGCTCAGAAGATCTCGTCCGAGATCGACCTACAGTTTCAGGTAACCCTTGGAACACCATTCATTCCTCAAAGTCAACCATGAGTCCATCAATAACATCCCAATTACGCTATTCCACACCATCAAATTCATTAAAAGCTCCTAAATTCCATCATTATTCAACTATACAATATCCAACCTTTAATATCCTAACTTATCAACTCCTTCAACACTTATCAATCCAAGCCAAAACTTACCATCAACAATACTCATAGTCATCATCAATCCAAATCAACACCAATACCCATCATGTTATCATCATAATCATACTCCCCCACATACAACTCACTCATCCTTCATAATAATTCATATACCACACATTCCAAAAACTCTATATCACCATTATCATCATCAAACATATAATAACATACAATAAATCATACACTCACATCATTCAATCCTATCTTAAAGGTCACTAGCCTAAGTTTTCATGAAACATTACATATTACATAAAAAAACTGAAACCATACCTTGGCTGATTCCCATGCAACTCAAAACACCAAGTTTTCCAGGGAAGAACTTGAGTCTTGAGTTGTAGAGTAACACCTTCTGCCCTTCAGTGAACTATCTTCTTGCTATCTTTTGGTCATGCCACCTTTTTGTATTTTCTTTATAGATTTTTGCATTCTCATATGCTTGATTTCTAAACTCTTCCAGTTCATTGAGTTGTATCAATTTCTTCTCTCCAATAGCTTTCTCATCAAAATTCAGTAGTTTTAGAGCCTAGAAGGCTCTATGCTTTAGTTCAACTGGTAAGTGACAAGCCTTGCCAAATACTAGTTGGTATGGTGACATCCCAATGGGAGTCTTGAAGGCTGTCCTGTAGGCCCATAGAGCATCGTCTAGCTTCCTAGACCAGTCCTTTGTTGAACTTCCAACAGTTTTTTCAAGTATCCGTTTCAGCTCTCTATTGGAGATCTCGGCTTGCCCGTTGGTCTGTGGGTGGTATGGAGTTGCCATTTTGTGTTTGACTCCATATTTGAGAAGGAGTGCTTCCAATTGTTTGTTGCAGAAATATGACCCTCCATTGCTAATGAGAGCTCTGGAAACTCTAAATCTGCTGAAGATATTCCTTCTCAAGAAGCTTATCACAACCTTGTTGTCATTTGTTGCAGTAGCTATGGCCTCTACCCATCTTGAAACATAATCAACAGCCATTAATATGTAGCTATTTGAGTAGGAGGTTGGGAAGGGTCCCATGAAATCTATTCCCCATACATCAAATAGTTCCAGCTCTAGTATGTATTACTGTGGCATCTCATTCCTCTTGGTTAGATTACCAGCCCTTTGACATTCATCACATCTTGACACCATTTCCTTGGCATCCTTAAAAACTGTTGGCCAGTAAAATCTGGATTGGAGCAATTTTGCTGCTGTCCTTTCTCCACTGAAGTGACCTCCATATGCTGACCCATGGCACTGCAATAATACTTCCTGCCCTTCTTCATGGGATATACATCTTCTTAGGACACCATCAGTACACTTTTTGAACATGTAGGGGTCGTCCCAGATGTAGTATTTGGCATCCTTGATTAGCTTCCCCCTCATGTGCTTATTGATGTTAGTTGGTAGCTCCCCAATAGCCTTGAAGTTAGCTATGTCTGAAAACTAAGGGGCTACTCGAATCATCATCAATTGTTCATCAGGAAAGCTTTCATTTACTGCTACTTGCTGTATTTCTTCTTCTTGTGGAATCCTTGAGAGGTGGTCAGCTACTTTGTTCTCTGCTCTGCTTCTATCTTTAATCTCAATATCAAATTCTTGGAGCAGTAGGATCCACCTTATCAATCTGGGCTTAGATTCTTGTTTGGTAAGTAAGTATTTGAGTGCTGCATGATCAGTGAACACAATTACTTTTGAGCCAATGAGATATGATCTAAATTTATCAAAAGCAAAAACTATGGCCAAAAGTTCTTTCTCTGTGGTGGTATAGTTCCTTTGATTCTCATTAAGGACCTTGCTAGCATAGTAGATTACATGTACTAGCTTGTTTTTCCTCTGTCCTAGGACAACACCAACAGCAAAATCAGATGCATTACACATTAGTTCAAAAGGAAGATCCCAAGTTGGTGGTGCTATAATAGGTACAGAGGACAGTCTCTTTTTGAGTTCATCAAAGGCTACCATGCATTCTCTATATAAAAAAGGAGTATTTAAGACAAGTAGGTTGCTAAGGGATTTTGGAATCTTTGAAAAATCTTTAATAAACCTCCTATAGAACCCAGCATGTCCCAAAAATCTTCTGATTGCTTTGACATTGCAAGGTGGAGGTAATTTTTCAATTACTTCCACTTTTTCTCTATCTACTTCTATGCCATCTTTTGATATCTTGTGACCAAGAACCACTCCTTCAGTCACCATAAAGTGGCACTTCTCCTAGTTTAAAACAAGGTTGGTTTCTTGACACCTTTTAAGCACAAGAGAAAGATAATATAGACAATCAGAATATGAGTCCCCAAAAACTGAGAAATCATCCATAAATACTTCTATGAACTTCTCAATCATATCTGAAGAAATGGAGAGCATGCATCTTTGGAATGTGGCAGGTGCATTGCACAATCCAAAGGGCATCCTCCTATAAGCAAAAACGCCATATGGACAAGTAAATGAAGTTTTTTCCTGATCTTTGGGGTCTACAACAATCTGGTTGTAGCCCGAATACCCGTCCAGAAAATAGTAGTACTCATATCCTGCCAATCTTTCAAGCATTTGGTCCATGAAGGGCATGGAAAAGTGATCCTTTCGGGTGGCTTAATTAAGTTTCCAGTAGTTAATGCACATACGCCATCCGGTCACCGTTCTTGTGGGTATTTGTTCATTCTTCTCATTTGCCACAACAGTGATCCCTCCCTTCTTAGGAATTACTTGCACTGGACTTACCCAAGGGCTGTCTGAGATGGGGTAGATCACCCCTGCCTGCCACAACTTCAACACTTCTTTCTGAACCACTTCATTCATAGTTGGGTTCAGCCTCCTTTGTTGCTGTCTTGAGGGTTTGGCATCCTCTTCAAGTAAGATTTTATGCATGCACATTGAAGGACTGATCCCCTTTAAATCTGAAAGTGTTCAACCTATGGCATTTTTGTGTTGTCTCAGCACTTGGATAAGTTCCTCTTCTTGTTCCTTACTCAGACTTGAATTTATGATTACTGGGTAAGTGTTGTTAGCACCCAGATATGCATACTTCAAGCTGGGTGGTAAGGCTTTTAGCTCTAGCTTTGGTGACTCTGCACCTTTGTTGTCTATGGTAGTTGGCATGATTGAGTTCCTCATGGTTGCTTGTGGTAGTTTTCCATCTGATGCTTGCTCCAGCTCAATATTTTCTTTGCATTGTTCTTCTCCCATAACTTCTTGAACTATCTGTTCTATGGTGTCTACCAGCATGCATTCTCCTATGGGTTCCTTGGGGTAACTCATTGCTTTGAAGACGTTGAAGACCATTTTTTCTTTATGTAATCTCAAGACTAATTCCCCTTTCTGCACATCGATGATGGCTCCAGTAGTGGCTAGAAATGGTCTTCCTAGGATAATTGATGTGTTGGCCTCTTCTTCCATGTCCAACACAACAAAATCAGCAGGTAGAATGAACTCTCCTACTTTCACTAGCAAGTCTTCCACCACCCCATGTGGGAACTTAGATGTTCTGTCAGCCAATTGGAGTGCCATTTTTGTTGGCTTGGCTTCCTCAATCTTCATCCTTTTCATCATGGTTAGAGACATAAGATTTATGCTAGCTCCCAAATCACACAAAGCTTTCTCAATAGTGATGTCCCCTATGATGCAGGAGATTTGAAAACTCCCTGGGTCTTTGGTGGGCGGAATTGTGATCACTACAACTTCGCACCACTGACCAGCAAGTGCACTGGGTCGTCCAAGTAATAAACCTTGCGCGAGTAAGGGTCGATCCCACGGAGATTGTTGGTATGAAGCAAGCTATGGTCACCTTGTAAATCTTAGTTAGGCAGACTCAAATGGGTATAGATGATGAATAAAACATAAAGATAAAGATAGAGATACTTATGTAATTCATTGGTAGGAATTTCAGATAAGCGTATGAAGATGCTTGGTCCCTTCCGTCTCTCTGCTTTCCTACTGTCTTCATCCAATCCTTCTTACTCCTTTCCATGGCAAGCTTATGCAAGGGTTTCGCCGTTGTCAGTGGCTACCTCCCATCCTCTCAGTGGAAATGTTCAACGCACCCTGTCATGGCACGGCTATCCATCTGTCGGTTCTCAATCAGGCCGGAATAGAATCCAGTGATTCTTTTGCGTCTGTCACTAACGCCCCGCCCTCAGGAGTTTGAAGCACGTCACAGTCATTCAATCATTGAATCCTACTCAGAATACCACAGACAAGGTTAGACCTTCCGGATTCTCTTGAATGCCGCCATCAGTTCTTGCCTATACCACGAAGACTCTGATCTCACGGAATGGCTGGCTCGTTTATCAGGCGAGCGCTCGGTTGTCAGGCGATCAACCATGCATCGTGTATCAGGAATCCAAGAGATATTCACTCAATCTAAGGTAGAACGGAGGTGGTTATCAGTCACACGTTCATAGGTGAGAATGATGATGAGTGTCACGGATCATCACATTCATCAAGTTGAAGAACAAGTGATATCTTGGAACAAGAACAAGCTGAATTGAATAGAAGAACAATAGTAATTGCATTAATACTTGAGGTACAGCAGAGCTCCACACCTTAATCTATGGTGTGTAGAAACTCCACCGTTGAAAATACATAAGAACAAGGTCTAGGCATGGCCGTGAGGCCAGCCCCCAGATGATCTAAGAACTAGATGTCCCAAAAGATTCAAATACAATAGTAAAAGGTCCTACTTATAGAAAACTAGTAGCCTAAGGTTTACAAAGATGAGTAAATGACATAAAAATCCACTTCCGGGCCCACTTGGTGTGTGCTTGGGCTGAGCAATGAAGCATTTTTCGTGTAGAGACTCTTCTTGGAGTTAAACGCCAGCTTTGGTGCCAGTTTGGGCGTTTAACTCCCATCCTTGTGCCAGTTCCGGCGTTTAACGCTGGGAATTCTGAAGGTGACTTTGAACACCGGTTTGGGCCATCAAATCTTGAGCAAAGTATGGACTATCATATTTTGCTGGAAAGCGCAGGATGTCTACTTTCCAACGCCGTTGAGAGCGTGCCAATTGGGCTTCTGTAGCTCCAGAAAATCCACTTCGAGTGCAGGGAGGTCAGAATCCAACAGCATCTGCAGTCCTTTTCAGTCTCTGAATCAGATTTTTGCTCAGGTCCCTCAATTTCAGCCAGAAAATACTTGAAATCACAGAAAAACACACAAACTCATAGTAAAGTCCAGAAAAGTGAATTTTAGCTAAAAACTAATAAAAATATACTAAAAACTAACTAGATCATACTAAAAACATACTAAAAACAATGCCAAAAAGCGTACAAATTATCCGCTCATCAGTCTTTCAGCTTTTGAGGCAACTTCTTTTGTATGATGGCGTTGCATTCTTCAGTCAACACTATGGTTTCTTTTGCCTCCTAGTTCCTCTCTTTGGTTATGAGCTCCTTCAAGAACTTGGCATAAAGTGGCATTTGTTCTAATGCCTCAGCAAATGGTATGTTAATTTGGAGCCTCTTGAAGATCTCTAAGAACTTAGAGAACTGGCCATCCTTCCCATCTTTTCTCAATCTTTGTGGGTATGGTACTTTTGGCACATGGGGCTTCAAAATTGGTTTTGGTGGAGGTGAAACTGGGGTCTCCCCTTCATCCTCGTTTCCATGTTTTGGTGCAACCTCTTCATGATTATCTTTGCTTGGGGCTCTTTCCTCTACAACTTTTCCACTTCTTAGAGTTATGGCCTTGCATTCCCCTCTTGGGTTTGCCATGGTATCGCTGGGAAATGTGTGTGTGGAAAGTGGGATTTGCTTGGACAAAATTCCCACTTGTGCTTCCAACTTTGAGATTGCTGCACCTTGATTTTTCAGATTTGACATGTATTCCTCATGATTAGCGTCTATCCTTCTGTCAGTTTGTGCTTGTCTGTCCATGAGGGAGGAGGCTGCTCCTGAAATCTGGGATGATAGTTGTGCTATTGCAGCCTCCATCCTCTCAAAGTTGCCCTTGATTTCGCATGGTTGCATAGTTGAGGATGGTGCATCTTGATTGAGATTGTTGTGCATGGATTGGTTATTATGGTATGAAGTGTTTTGTGAGTTATGGTAGGGTTTATGGTTCCCTGTTTGATGGTTGGGGTTGTGGTTTTGTTGATTTGATGGATAAGGCTTGCTGTGGTCTTGGTTGTAGTTTTGTTGATTTCCCCACCCAAAGTTTGGGTGGTTCTTCCAACCTAGGTTGTATGTCTTAGAGTGTGGGTCATATGGTGTTCTGGATGAATTGTGTACATAATTAACTTGTTCCCAGTCACCTTTAGATTCTGATGCATTTCCTTCTTGTTGAGGAGTTTGGTCTTGAATAACTGAGGCTTGGTTGGCCTCCATCCTCTTGGTTAAGGCTGCTATTTGTGTTGTAATTGCCTTGTTCTAAGCTAACAAAGCATCTGCAGAGTTGAGTTCCAGCACTCCCTTCTTCTGAGTCCATTCTGAGGCATAGTAATACTCATTTTCAGCTACAGTTTCAATGACATCTATGGCCTCTTCAATGGTTTTCTTTTTGTTGAATGAGCCTCCTGAAGAGTGATCCATTGCCTTCTTTGCTTCATAGGATAGTCCCTCATAAAAGATATGTAGTTGTACCCATTCATTGAACATTTCTGGTGGGCATCTTCTTGTCAGATCTTTGAATCTCTCCCAGGCCTCATAGAGTGTTTCTCCATCTTGTTGTCTGAAAGTTTGTACCTCAGCTCTCAGCCTATTGATTCTTTGTGGGGGGGGGATAAAATCTTGCAAGGAATCTGTTCATGACCTCCTCCCATGTAGTTAGGCTATCCTTGGAGAATGATTCCAACCACTTTGTTGCCTTATCTCTGAGTGAGAAAGAGAACAAGAGTAGTTTGTAGATGTCGGGGTGTACTCCGTTGGACCTTACAGTATCACATATCCTCAAGAATGTGTGAGATGTTGATTAGGATCTTCTTGGGCACTTTCTCCATATGAGCAATTATTCTGAACAAGTGTGATAAGCTGAGGCTTCAGCTCAAAGTTATTGGCATGAATTGTTGGCTTTAGGATGCTGCTGCCACAATTTCCTGGATTTGGGTTGATGTAGGAGCCTAAGACTCTCCTTTCTTGCCCATCATGATTGACTGGGCCTCATCTGGCATGGTTATGAACTTCTTCCTCATGGTGGTTCTCCATATTCTCCTCCATGTTTTCTCAAAATACTTTTCCTCTTCCTCAGCACCAACGACTCTCTTTCCTCTTGCTTTCCTCCTTAATCTAATAAAGGTTCTCTCAGGTTCAGAATCAAAGGAAGTTGAAGCTCCGCTTCTCTTACCTGTCATACAACCAATCAAGACAAAAAGCAAGAAAGAAAGTGGGTGAATGAATTACTTTGTTAGAGTGGGTGTTAGTGTGAGTGGTGTAAATGATCAAACAGTTAGAAGGATGGAAATGTGGATAATCAAAGAAGAAAGAAATAGAGCTTAAAATAAAATAAAAAAATGCTAAATAAAAGAAATTAAAATAACAAGGAAATTAAATTGCTTAATCTAGCTCTCCAATCAATTTAATCACTGTCAAATTTAAGCCAATCCCCGGCAACGACACCATAAAACTTGATGAGTTCGATTCACTACCCCTTTTAAAAATTTAGTGAATGAGTTCTTTTGGCAAGCGCACCAAAATTATCGCCAAGTAATAACCCACAGAGGAGTGGGATCGTATCCACAGAGATTGGCAAATCCAAACAGTTTTAATTGATTGATGAATTAGACAAGCGGATCAATAAGATTGTGAAGTGCAGAATTGTAAATGGTATAAATGCAAATAACTAGAATATAAAGAAAAAGCAATAAAGTGTAGAATTAGAAATTGTAGAATGTAAAGTGCTGAATCATAAATGACTTGAATGTAAATGGGAATGGGGAATTTGCAGAATATAAAATTAAGCTATAAAGAAATGGATAGATAAGAATGGGGAAATTCATTGAGATTGGGAGATGTTGTCTCTTTGGATCAAATCTAGCTTAGATCTTCTTCAATC
This sequence comes from Arachis stenosperma, assembly GCF_014773155.1. Taxonomy (NCBI): domain Eukaryota; kingdom Viridiplantae; phylum Streptophyta; class Magnoliopsida; order Fabales; family Fabaceae; genus Arachis; species Arachis stenosperma. The sequence continues at coordinate 54,029,923 of NC_080381.1, forward strand.
ATGCAACTCATTGACCTCTTGGCAATCATGATTGATTGAGCCCCAATCCCTTGGTGACTCAATCTCTCAGATATTGATCAATAGCCAACTTCTTGGTCTAATTGCTCATGAAGAGAGATATGCTTGGTCCCTGATTATACCACACACCCTTGTAGGTCCAGGTAGAGGGGGGATTATATGTCACGTATCCCATCACCAAAACCCAGAATCTACTCAAATGTGAGAAGGAATTTCAAGCATGGTTTCATGTTTCCTTTCCCAAGGTTCCCATGAAACCCAATTGCATTCAATCTCTTTCCCAAGATGATTGAACACTAAGCATTAAGAACGAAATTCCTCCTAGCAAATCAAGAGAAGATGAAGAAAAGAAGAATTTCACTATTATCAATCCATCAAGTACAACAGAGCTCCCTCTCTCAATGAGAGGGAAGTTAGCTACTCATAGCTTAGAAAGTACTCAAAAGTGGAATGTAAAAGTGGATCTAAAACTAACTGCTTAACCCCTCTTCAAAACTCTTTAGGGGTATTTATACTACTCCTAGTGAAAATAAAGAAATTACAAAAGTGAAAAAGGGAAAATTACATTTTGGAGGGAAAGAAAGCACTCATTAAACGTGACTCCTTAGCTGGCGTGTGGCTGGCGTGTGGCTGGCGCTCCATCAGCGTCTCACGTGCCCTTCAAAATGGCTTGGCATGCCACGCTCAATCCTTCAAGTGGCACGCTCGTCCCTTGTCAACCCTGGCGTGCCATGCCTTCGAACTCAAGTGGCACGCCATAGTGACATTCTTGCATTGGCGTGTGGTGCACGAAATTGTGTATGCCAATATTAATGGACTATTTAACACAGCTTCGTACCACTAACCAGCAAGTGCACTGGGTCGTCCAAGTAATACCTTACGTGAGTAAGGGTCGATCCCACGGAGATTATTGGTTTGAAGCAAGCTATGTTTATTTTATTATTCTTAGTCAGGATATTAATTAAAATTATCAGTTGGAATTATTAGAGAAATAAAAGAGTGTGAAATAGTTACTTGTTGTGCAGTAATGGAGAATATGTTGGGGTTTTTGGAGATGCTTTGTCCTCTGAATCCCTGCAACATAATGCTTACTCACTTTCATAAATGCAAGGCTCCTTCCATGGCAAGCTGTATGTAGGGAATCACCATTGTCAGTGGCTACCTCCCATCCTCTCAGTGAAAACGGTCCAGATGCTCTGTCACAGCACGGCTAATCAGCTGTTGGTTCTCGATCATGTTGGAATAGGATCCATTGATCCTTTTGCGTTTGTCATCACGCCCAGCAATCGCGAGTTTAAAGCTCGTCACAGCCATTCAATCCTTGAATCCTACTCGGAATACCACAGACAAGGTTTAGACTTTCCGGATCCTCAAGAGTGGCCGCCATCAGTTCTAGCTTATACCACAAAGATTCTGATTAAGGAAGCTAAGAGATACTCATTCAATCTGATGTAGAACGGAGGTGTTTGTCAGGCACACGTTCATGGATTGAGGAAGGTGATGAGTGTCACTGATCATCACCTTCTCCATAATTAAGCGCAAATGAATATCTTAGATAGGAACACGCATGTTTGAAAGGAGAAACAGAAACAATTGCATTAATTCATTGAGACGCTGCAGAGCTCCTCACCCCCAACAATGGAGTTTAGAGACTCATGCCGTCAAAGTGTATAAAATTTAGATATGAAAACGTCATGAGATACAAAATAAGTCTCTAAAAGTTGTTTAAATAGTAAACTAATAACCTAGGTTTATAGAAAATGAGTAAACTATGATAGATAGTGCAGAAATCCACTTCTGGGGCCCACTTGGTGTGTGCTGGGGCTGAGACTTAAGCTTCTCACGTGCCTGGGCTGTTTTGGGCATTCAACGCCAGGTTGTGACGTGTTTTGGGCGTTGAACTCCAACTTGTAACCTGTTTCTGGCGCTGGACGCCAGACAGCAGCATGATACTGGCGTTGAATGCCAGTTTACGTCGTCTATCTTCACGCAAAGTATGGACTATTAAATATTGCTGGAAAGCCCTGGATGTCTACTTTCCAACGCCGTTAAGAGCGTGCCAATTGGACTCCTGTGGCTCCAGAAAATCTATTTCGAGTGCAGGGAGGTCAGAATCCAACAGCATCAGCAGTCCTTTTTCAGCCTAAATCAGATTTTTGCTCAGCTCCCTCAATTTCAGCCAGAAATTACCTGAAATCACAGAAAAATCACACAAACTCATAGTAAAGTCCAGAAATATGATTTTTGCTTAAAAACTAATAAAATTCTATTAAAAACTAATTGAAACATACTAAAATCTACATGAAATTACCCCCAAAAAGCGTATAAAATATCCGCTCATCACAACACCAAACTTAAACTGTTGCTTGTCCTCAAGCAACTAGATAAATAAAATAGGATGGAAAGAAATTAAGAAACAATAATATCTCAGAGTTTCAAGTGAAGCTCAGATTCTAATTAGATGAGCGGGACTAGTAGCTTTTTGCTTCTGAACAGTTTTGGCATCTCACTTTATCCTTTGAAATTCAGAATGGTTGGCATCCATAGGAACTCAGAATTCAGATAGTATTATTGATTCTCCTAGTTTAGTATGTTGATTCTTGAACACAGCTACTTTATGAGTCTTGGCCGTGGCCCTAATCACTTTGTTTTCCAGTATTACCACCGGATACATAAATGCCACAGACACATAATTGGGTGAACCTTTTCAGATTGTGACTCAGCTTTGCTAGAGTCCCTAATTAGAGGTGTCCAGAGTTCTTAAGCACACTCTTTTACTTTGGATCACGACTTTAACCACTCAGTCTCAAGCTTTTCACTTGGACCTGTATGCCACAAACACATGGTTAGGGACAGCTTGATTTAGCCGCTTAGGCCTGGATTTATTTCCTTGGGCCCTCCTATCCATTAATGCTCAAAGCCTTGGATCCTTTTTACCCTTGCCTTTTGGTTTTAAGGGCTATTGGCTTTTTCTGCTTGCTTTTTCTTTCTCTCTTTTTTTTTCCGCAAGAATTTTTTTTTTTACTACTTTTTCTTGCTTCAAGAATCAATTTCATGATTTTTCAGATCATCAATAACATTTCTCTTGTTCATCATTCTTTCAGGAGCCAACAATTTTAACATTCATAAAATTCAATATAAAAAATATGCACTGTTCAAGCATTCATTCAGAAGACAAAAAGTATTGCCACCACATATAAATAATTAGAATTTTCCTTATTAAGAACTCGAAAAGATTAAATTGCCTCTTTATTAAAAAAGCTACTATTTTATTCATGTTTGATGATGATGAGAAAAATAAATTATAACTTAATTGAAAATAAAATCAAAATAGATATGCTAATTACTACTACTCCTATATAACTTCTAAGGTAGAATCCTATAATAATACTATCACAGAGTTAAAGCTAGAATTAGAACTTAACAACCTGTATTTTGGGAAGTGGATGTTCCTCTAGTCTGTGGGGTGCCTTCAAGAATTAATTTCTGACGCTTCAGCTCCCTTAAGTTCACATCCTTGCTCTTCCTGTTCCCTTAGGTGCCATGATCTTAATGAGTTTTAGCTCAGTGATCATGGCAAATCACACCAAACTTAGAGGTTTGCTTGTCCTCAAGCAAAAGAAAGGAAAGGAGAGGAATAGAAGGAGAGGCAGTTTCGAAAAAAAGATAAGATGAGTTGAAAAAGATATGAGAAGAAATTAAAAAGATTTGAAAAAGAATTCAAAAAGATAGATGAGTTTTGAAAAATATTTGAAAAGAAATTAAAGAAAAATTAAGAAATATGTTTAGGATTAAAATTTTTGGAATTGAAGGATGAGATTTTGAAACATGTTTATGCAAGAAATCATGAATTGAAACATAAAAAAATTAGAAAATTTGTGAAGAAAAATGAATTTTACCTCCTCCCCACCATCCTGGCGTTAAACGCCCAAATGTTGCATGTTTTGGGCGTTTAACGCCCAGTTGCTGCTTCTCCTGGGCGTTCAACGCCCAGCTGTTGCTTCTTTCTGGCGTTGAACACCAGGAAGTCCTTTGTCACTGGGCGTTTTTCTGAACGCCCAGGACGCTGTAATTCTGGCGTTAAACGCCCAGAAGATGCTCCTTTCTGGTGTTCAATGCCCAGATGGCTATCCTTACTGGCGTTGAACGCCCAGTGGATGCTTCTTTTGGGCGTTCAACGCCCAAAACGTTTCTTACTGGCTTTTTCACGCCAGTGAGCTTCCAAATTCCCCTGTAACTCTGTGAATTCAAGCAATTGCTATTTTACCTTTTGAAGATACTTTGACACATACCTGTAAAAATTAACAAAAACAAAAGCAATTAAATTTTGTAAATGGCTGGGTTGCCTCCCAGCAAGCGCTTCTTTATTGTCTTTAGCTGGACTATTACTGAGCTCTAATCAAGTCTCAGTTTTGAGCATTCTTGCTCAAAATTGCTTTCAAGATAGTGTTTAACTCTCTGTCCATTAACAATGTCTGTAATGTTTGCAAACCATGGCACTTCCTGGATGGTGAAGAGTTGCTCATCTGGAAAGTTTTCAGAGATTTCAGTAAGAGGGAGGGACGCCCCTTCTACTGGTTCTATTCGGGACAAGTGGTCTGCTACCTGATTCTCTGTCCATTTTCTGTCTCTTATTTCTATATCAAACTCTTGCAGAAGCAACACCCATCTTATGAGTCTGGGTTTTGAATCCTGCTTTGTGAGTAGATACCTAAGAGCAGCATGGTCAGTGTACACAATCACTTTTGATCCTACTAAATAGGATCTAAACTTGTCAATGGCGTAAACCACTGCAAGTAACTCATTTTCTGTTGTTGTGTAGTTCTTCTGTGCATCATTTAGAACACGACTGGCATAGTAAATGACGTGCAGAAGCTTGTCATGCCTTTGTCCCAACACAGCACCAATGGCATGGTCACTGGCATCACACATTAGTTCAAATGGTAATGTCCAGTCTGGTGCAGAGATGATTGGTGCTGTGACCAATTTAGCTTTCAGAGTCTCAAATGCCTGTAGACACTCCTTATCAAAGACAAATGGCGTGTCAACAGCTAGCAGGTTGCTCAGAGGTTTGGCAATTTTTGAAAAATCCTTTATAAACCTCCTATAGAATCCTGCATGCCCCAGAAAGCTTCTGATTGCCTTAACATTGGTAGGTGGTGGTAATTTTTCAATTACCTCTACCTTAGCTTGATCCACCTCTATTCCCTTGTTCGAAATTTTGTGCCCAAGGACAATTCCTTCAGTCACCATAAAGTGACACTTCTCCCAGTTTAAAACCAGGTTAGTCTCTTGGCATCTCTTTAGAACAAGTGCTAGATGGTCAAGACATGAGCTGAATGAGTCTCCAAATACTGAAAAGTCATCCATGAAGACTTCCAGAAATTTTTCCACCATATCAGAGAAAATTGAGAGCATGCACCTCTGAAAGGTTGAAGGTGCATTGCACAGGCCAAATGGCATCCTTCTGTATGCAAATACTCTGGATGGACATGTGAATGCCGTTTTCTCTTGATCTTGGGGATCTACTGCAATTTGATTATAGCCTGAATATCCATCCAGGAAGCAGTAGTATTCATGACCTGCTAGTCTTTCTAGCATCTGGTCTATGAATGGTAAAGGAAAATGATCCTTTCTGGTGGCTGTATTGAGCCTTCTATAATCAATATACATACGCCACCCTGTAACTGTTCTTGTAGAAACCAGTTCATTTTTTTCATTATGAACCACTGTCATGCCTCCCTTCTTAGGAACGACTTGGACAGGGCTTACCCAGGGGCTGTCAGAAATAGGATAAATAATCCCAGCCTCTAGTAATTTAGTGACCTCCTTCTGCACCACTTCCTTCATGGCTGGATTCAGCCGCCTTTGTGGTTGGACCACTGGCTTGGCGTCACCCTCCAATATGATCTTGTGCATGCATCTGGCTGGGCTAATGCCCTTAAGATCACTGATGGACCACCCAAGAGCTGTCTTGTGTGTCCTTAGCACTTGAATTAGTGCTTCCTCTTCCTGTGGCTCTAAGGTAGAGCAAATAATTACAGGAAAGGTATCACCTTCTCCCAGAAATGCATATTTCAGGGATGGTGGTAATGGTTTGAGCTCGGGTTTGGGAGGTTTCTCCTTTTCCTGAGGGATTTTCAGAGGTTCTATTATTCTCTCTGATTCCTCCAAATCAGGCTGAACATCTTTAAAGATGTCCTCCAGCTCTAATTCGAGACTCTCAGCCATATTGACCTCTCTTACCAGAGAGTCAATGATATCAACACTCATGCAGTCATTTGGGGTGTCTGGATGTTGCATGGCTTTGACAACATTCAACTTAAACTCATCCTCATTGACTCTCAGGGTTACTTCCCCTTTTTGGATGTCAATGAGGGTTCGGCCAGTTGCTAGGAAAGGTCTTCCTAGAATGAGAGTTGCACTCTTGTGCTCCTCCATTTCCAGCACCACAAAGTCAGTAGGAAAGGCAAATGGCCCAACCTTGACAATCATGTCTTCAATCACGCCTGATGGGTATTTAATGGAGCCATCAGCAAGTTGAAGACATATCCGGGTTGGTTTGACTTCTTCAGTCAAACTGAGCTTTGTGATAATAGATGCAGGTATTAGGTTGATACTTGCCCCAAGATTACATAGAGCTTGCTTGGTACAATTACCCTCTAATGTGCATGGTATCATAAAGCTCCCGGGATCTTTAAGCTTCTCAGGTAAGCTTTTCAGAATGACTGCACTGCATTCTTCAGTGAGGTAAACTTTTTCAGTTTCCCTCCAATCCTTCTTATGACTTAAGATCTCTTTCATGAACTTAGCATAAGAGGGTATTTGCTCAAGTGCTTCTGCAAACGGAATCTTTATTTCAAGAGTCCTGAGATAGTCTGCAAAGCGGGCAAATTGCTTATCCTGTTCCGCTTGGCAGAGTTTTTGAGGATAAGGCATTTTGGCTTTGTATTCCTCAACCTTAGTTGCTGCAGGTTTATTACCTACAGAAGTGGGATGGGAAGCCTTTTTAGAAGGGTTGTTATCAGCACTTGTATGTGACTGATCCCCCACTGGCGTTTGAATGCCAGGGGTGAAAGCTGGAGTGGCATTAGACGCCAACTCCTTATCCGTTGCTGGCGTCTGAACGCCAGAACTATGCTCCCTTTGGGCGTTCAATGCTAAATCCTTGCTTGTTTCTGGCGTTGAACGCCAGGAATGAGCATGGTTTGGGCGTTCAACGCCAGCATTATTCCTCTCTGGGCTCTGATTGTCCTCAGAGGGATTTTGAGTAGCCATTTGTTCATTTCTTGGCTTCCTGCTGCTTTGAAGTGAGGTATTTAATGTTTTCCCACTTCTTAATTGAACTGCTTGGCATTCTTCTGTTATTTGTTTTGACAGTTACTTTTCTGTTTGCTTTAACTGTACTTCCATATTCCTGTTAGCCATTCTTGTTTCTTGTAGTATTTCCTTGAATTCAGCTAGCTGCTGAGTTAGAAAATCCAGCTGCTGATTGAATTCATTAGCCTGATCTACAGGACTGGGTTCAGCAGTTACTGTTTTAGCTTCTTCTTTCATGGAAGATTTACTGCTTAGGTACAGATGATGATTTCTGGCAACGGTATCAATAAGCTCTTGAGCTTCTTCAATTGTTTTTCTCATATGTATAGATCCACCAACTGAGTGATCTAGAGAAATCTGAGCTTTTTCTGTAAGCCCATAGTAGAAGATGTCTAATTGCACCCACTCTGAAAACATTTCAGAGGGGCATTTTCTTAGCATCTCTCTGTATCTCTCCCAGGCATCATAAAGGGATTCATTATCTCCTTGTTTGAAGCCTTGGATGCTTAGCCTCAACTGTGTCATCCGTTTTGGAGGAAAATATTGATTCAGGAATTTTTCTGACAGCCGTTTCCATGTCCTTATGCTGTTCTTAGGTTGGTTATTCAACCACCTTTTAGCTTGATCTTTTACAGCGAATGGAAACAGTAATAGTCTGTAGATATCCTGATCTACTTCTTTATCATGTACTGTGTCAGCAATTTGTAAAAATTGTGCCAGAATCTCTGTAGGTTCTTCCTGTGGAAGACCGGAATACTGGCAACTTTGCTGCACCATGATAATGAGTTGAGGATTCAACTCAAAACTACTAACTCCAATGGAGGGTATACATATACTACTCCCATATGAAGCAGTAGTGGGGTTAGCATATGACCCCAGAGTCCTTCTGGACTGTTCATTTCCGCTTATGTCCATGTTGGAGTAAAGGGGTAATGTGGATTTAAATTTTTAGTTTATAAATAAATAAAAAAATTCGAAATAAAATAAAAACCAAAATAAAAATAAGATAAAATAAGAAAATTAAAATAAAAAAATTTAATAAGAATTTGAAAATATTTTATGAAGATTTTTGAAAAAGTGAGGAGAGAGAAAGTGGTTAGGATATTTTTGAAAAAGATAAATTTTTTTTTAAACTTAAAAAGATAAGAATTGAAAAATTTTAAAATTGAAATCTGAATTTTTATAAAAAAAATTTCGAAAAAATAGTTCAAAATTAGTTAGAAAAGATATTTTTTTGAATTTTGAATTTTATGATGAAAGAGAAAAACACACAGAAGACACAAGACTTAAAATTTTTAGATCTAATGCTCCTTATTTTCGAAAATTTTGGAGGAAAAATACCAAGGAACACCAAACTTAAAAATTTTAAGATCAAAACACAAGGAAGACTCAAGAACACTTTGAAGATTCACAAGAACACAAGAACAAAAGAAAGAACACCAAACTTAAAATTTTTAGAAAGCCAAAATAAATTTTCGAAAATTATATTAAAATTAACAAGAGAACACCAAACTTAGAGTTTGGCACAAGATTAAATCAAGAAAAATTATTTTTGAAAAAGGATTTTAAAAAGAAGGTGCCCAATTGCCAAGAACATAAACCAACGCTATAACCAACTGAGCTAAAAATGTAACGTATTTTAAAGATGTATTATTTTTATGGATAAAAGTATAATTTTTGAAAGTTAATGTTTTGAAAAAGCACAAGAAAAACAAGGAAAGACACAAAACAAGAAAAACTTAAGATCAAACAAGAAAAATAAACAAGAACAACTTGAAGACCAATGAAGAACAAAGAACACAAGTTCGAAAAATTAAAGAAAAATATAAAATATGCAATTAACACCAAACTTTGAACAAGACACTAAACTCACGAAAAGAAATTAAAAATTAAAAATTGATAAAGAAAAATAATATTTTTGAAAAAAAGTTTAAAAAAAAGATAATAAAAGATGCAATTCTAGTAAAAAAAAAGGATAAATTCTTCCTAATCTAAGCAACAAAATAAACCTTTAGTTGTTCAAACTCGAATAATCCCCGGCAACGGCGCCAAAAACTTGGTGCACGAAATTGTGTATGCCAATATTAATGGACTATTTAACACAGCTTCGTACCACTAACCAGCAAGTGCACTGGGTCGTCCAAGTAATACCTTACGTGAGTAAGGGTCGATCCCACGGAGATTATTGGTTTGAATCAAGCTATGTTTATTTTATTATTCTTAGTCAGGATATTAATTAAAATTATCAGTTGGAATTATTAGAGAAATAAAAGAGTGTGAAATAGTTACTTGTTGTGCAGTAATGGAGAATATGTTGGGGTTTTTGGAGATGAATCCCTGCAACATAATGCTTACTCACTTTCATAAATGCAAGGCTCCTTCCATGGCAAGCTGTATGTAGGGAATCACCATTATCAGTGGCTACCTCCCATCCTCTCAGTGAAAACGGTCCAGATGCTCTGTCACAGCACGGCTAATCAGCTGTTGGTTCTCGATCATGTTGGAATAGGATCCATTGATCCTTTTGCGTTTGTCATCACGCCCAGCAATCGCGAGTTTGAAGCTCGTCACAGCCATTCAATCCTTGAATCATACTCGGAATACCACAGACAAGGTTTAGACATTCCGGATCCTCAAGAGTGGCCGCCATCAGTTCTAGCTTATACCACGAAGATTCTGATTAAGGAAGCTAAGAGATACTCATTCAATCTGATGTAGAACGGAGGTGTTTGTCAGGCACACGTTCATGGATTGAGGAAGGTGATGAGTGTCACTGATCATCACCTTCTCCATAATTAAGCGCAAATGAATATCTTAGATAGGAACACGCATGTTTGAAAGGAGAAACAGAAACAATTGCATTAATTCATTGAGACGCTGCAGAGCTCCTCACCCCCAACAATGGAGTTTAGAGACTCATGCCGTCAAAGTGTATAAAATTCAGATCTGAAAATGTCATGAGATACAAAATAAGTCTCTAAAAGTTGTTTAAATAGTAAACTAATAACCTAGGTTTACAGAAAATGAGTAAACTATGATAGATAGTGCAGAAATCCACTTTTGGGGCCCACTTGGTGTGTGCTGGGGCTGAGACTTAAGCTTCTCACGTGCCTGGGCTGTTTTGGGCGTTCAACGCCAGGTTGTGACGTGTTTTAGGCGTTGAACTCCAACTTGTAACCTGTTTCTGGCGCTGGACGCCAGACAGCAGCATGATACTGGCGTTGAACGCCTGTTTACGTCGTCTATCTTCACGCAAAGTATGAACTATTATATATTGCTGGAAAGCCCTGGATGTCTACTTTCTAACGCCGTTGAGAGCGCGCCAATTGGACTCCTATAGCTCCAGAAAATCCATTTCGAGTGCAGGGAGGTCAGAATCCAACAGCATCAGCAGTCCTTTTTCAGCCTAAATCAGATTTTTGCTCAGCTCCCTCAATTTCAGCCAGAAATTACCTAAAATCACAGAAAAATCACACAAACTCATAGTAAAGTCCAGAAATATGATTTTTGCTTAAAAACTAATAAAATTCTATTAAAAACTATTTAAAACATACTAAAATCTACATGAAATTACCCCCAAAAAGCGTATAAAATATCCGCTCATCAGCGTGCCACGCCTTCGAGCTCAAGTGGCACGCCCTTTGATTTTTCCAATTCGTTTGCCTCTGGAAACTTGAACTAGCGTGGCACGCTCAGGATCTGGCGTGCTATGCCCTTGTTGTGTGCTTGGCTAAGCTCTCTGGAAAGTTACACTTGCGTGGCACGCCCAGGGTCTGGCGTGCCACGCCCCTTTGTGAGTGAGTGGTTTTCTCTGTTTGGCGTGCCACGCCACGAACTCAAGTGGCACGCCCTAATGATGCTTTGGCCTTTGAATGACACTGGCGTGCCACGCCTGATTGCTCAAGTGGCACGCCTAAGTGAAGAATAGTGATTGGCGTGCCACGCCTTCGATACCAAGTGGCACGCCCCATGTACTTGGCCTCTTCCACCCTCTCTGGAAACTTATACCAGCGTGCCTTGCCTAAAGGTTGGCGTGCCACGCCCATGGTCTTGTCTCGCTCCAGTAAGTGGCATGCCACGCCTTGGCCTTCAAGTGGCACGCCAAAGTGACTTTTTGGAACTGGCGTGCCACGCCTTCGACACCAAGTGGCACGCCCAGTCCTCATTTGCCTTCAGCCCCTTTTCTGGATCATTGTACCAGCGTGCCACGCCATGTTGCTCAAGTGGCACGCCCATGTATTTGTGCATTCTTCAAGCTTGGCGTGCCACGCCTTCGACACCAAGTGGCACGCCCAAGTGAGGTTGAGGGGTTAGGCGTTGACGTTAGGATTTTTACTAGTAAAGAATTTTATAAAAATATAGTCGCGTTGTAAGTATAGATTCTAAACCAACAGAAAATCCCTTCGTACAAACATTTGGTTGTCACAAGTAACAAACCCAATAAAACTAATTAACCGAAGTATTCAAACCTCGGGTCGTCTTCTCAAGGAATTGCAGGGAGGTATGTTCTTATTATTGGTTTTGGGTCTTATAAATTAGGGGGTTTTGAAAGTAAGGAAGAAGTATGTTAATTGACAAGTAAAATAAATAAATGACTATAAAATAAACTCTTGGCAAGATATGAGAAATTGGAAGTCCTATCCAAGTTATCCTTATCGATGGTGATGAGAATTGAGTTTTAATCCCACTTAGTTAACCTTTACTAAAGCAAAGGAAAGTCAAGTGGACTAATTAGTTTGATCCTCGGGTCCTAGCCAATTCATAAGAAAGGACTAGAGTTATTGGAATTCAATTCAATTAGCAAAAATAACAATTATCAATCACGATGAGTTTGATAACTCAAGAGTCTCCAATTAATCAATTAAAGCCAAGAATATAAAAAGCTAGATAAAAATCATATGTCTGAAAATACCTAAATTTATATCAAATAAAGAAAATCATAACATGAATGGTCATTAAACAAATAAAAGAGAAAATAAATAAATAAGAACATTGAACCTGAGATGAAGAAGAAATATTCCTAATTTCTAAAAATCCTAATCCTAATCCTAAGAGAGAGGAGAGAACTTCTCTCCCTAAAAACTACATCTAATCCTCAAGCTATGTATGAATGAATCGTATTTTCTATCCATCCTCATGTATGGATGGATTCCTCCTTTTATAATCCTTCAATCTGTGTTCTGTGGGCTTGGATCTGGGCCAAAAGGGGCCCAGAAATCCCCGAGGACGACTTCTGCAAATTCTGCAGATCGCGCACGTCACGCATCCACGTGGGTCACGCGGTCGCGTCATCTGGAGTTTTCCTTGTCACGCGTCCACTTTGATCATGCGTCTGCGTCATCTGTGTTCTGCTTAAGGCGCGTGGCCGCGTCAGTCACGCGTTCGCGTCGCTGCCAGTTTCTTCAAAAACTTCATTTTGTGCTTTCCTTCTATTTTCGTATGTTTCCTTTCCATCCTTTAAGTCATTCCTACCTTAGAAGCTCTGCAACTACTCTATACACAAATCACGACATCGAATGGTAATAAAGGGTAATTAAAATAATTACTTTTAAAGCATAGAAAACATGTATTTCACATATATCACATAATAAGGAAGGGAAAGCAAAACTATACAATTTACATGAATAAGTAGGTGAAGGGTTGAATAAATCACTTAAATTGAGCACAATATATATCATAAAATATGGGTTTATCAACCACCCCACCCTTAAACAATAGCCTGTCCTCATGCTAAATCCAAGATAAGGAGTAAGGTAAAGTGGTGGAATCTCATGCAATGCAATCTATCCTATATGCAACTACCTAAATGAGTAATGCAAATCTAGTTATTATTCACTTGTATATAAAACTTACATGTAGTTAAATTAATTCACATTCTCAAAGAATTATATATGCATAGCCATCCTTAGACAATGTTAAAGAACTTTTACAATTGAGATGGGCAAAAATATTTTTCAAACTTGCAGGACAATTATCAATTGAGGCAGAGATATATGGTGATGAGCTATTGAACCCTCACTGGATTTTGTATTTTACTCTCTAGTCACTCAGTGTTTATTGGGTTAATCACTCTATTCTTCTTTTTTATCCTTACTTTCTATAACTTTGTTCTTCATCTAACCAATCAACAATTATAGAATATAGACATACAAAAATCATGAGGTCTTTTCAAGGTTGTAATGGGGCCAAGGTAGAGGTAAGGGTATATGTATAAGGCTAAGTGAGCTAATAAGTGGATCCTTGATTAGTCTAAGATCTCACCTAACACATACATACTTTATACAAATCAAAAGTTTCTTAACCTATTTGCCCAAAATTTTCCACTTTGTGTTGCAAACTCATGCATTAAATTTAACTTCGTCCCATGTGCATTGATTCTTTTTATTTTGTATTTGGGGAATTTTTGTATCCCCTTATTAAAAGTAAAATTTTTTTTTGAATGCACATGGTAACTCAATTTTTTTTTAATTTCACATGAGCATGCTTCCCAAATTTTTACATAACTTATTCAATTTAATTTCCTACTTTTTTTTCTATCATCCATGTTCCCATAAAATTCCACACACTTAAGTTTTACACAATATCTATCTTAAGCTAGCCAAGGATTCAACTTGGGATTTTTATTTTATTTTTCCGCTTAAGGCTAGTAATGTGGTTATAAAACAGAAGGGGATTAAAAGCTCAAGGGGGCTAACAAGGATGACATAAAAGGTAGGCTTTATTTGGGATGAGTGAGTTAATCATCAAATATGGCCTCAATCACTTTCTTAGTATGTATCTATATTCTATAATCAGACATATAAATTAAAACAAAGCAAAGAACGTCAGAATAAAAAGAAGGGCGAAGCACACAGGAATGAAATTTATGGTTTGAATGTAACCATACAATTAAGCTTAAAACTCACAGGCTGTGTGTTCTCAAACTCATAAACCATATATCAGTTATGTATGTCATGCAAGTAGAAATTCAAGAGTTTCCATTCAACTCAATGTAAAATTTATTGGATGGCTTTAAATTTTTAGTGTTTCTCCTTGAAGAAATGTTGTTAACTAACTAACATGTAATGCTATATATACAAGGTGTGTGGATTATTTTACTATCTTATGGTTTCTATCTTACTCTTTTTATTTTTTCAATCAAATCAACTATCATATGCTAAAAAGGGTAAACTATACTAATTAATCCACTTAATATATAACTAGTAAACTAAGGTGCAAATCAAGCTAAAATATCCAAGATATATACATATAGCTCAAAGTGCATAATGCAAAAGTACAACAAAAACAAAAGAGAGAAATGTGCAAAAATACAGAAAATGGACAAAATAAGAAGAGAGTCTGTAGTAGTTCACCAAAATAAATAGACGCCAGAGATGGCGACCTCTCCACACTTAAATAATAGCATCGTCCTCGATGCTCAGTCAAGCCTGGTGTGAAGGAGTGTCATCTCCGGAAGGATGGGCTGCTGGTGTCTCGGTGGCAGTCTGAGGATCTGCAGACTGGATGAGGGTAGAAGGATCTGTCTGCTGCAGAGGAGGGTCTAACTGGATAGAAATCTCGGGATCTGTGGCCTGTATCTGATGGCCATGCCTGAACCTTGTTCTTATGTATTTTCAACGGTGGAGTTTCTACACACCATAGATTAAGGTGTGGAGCTCTGCTGTACCTCGAGTATTAATACAATTACTATTGTTCTTCTATTCAATTCGGCTTATTCTTGTTCTAAGATATCACTTGTTCCTCAACTTGATGAATGTGATGATCCGTGACACTCATCATCATTCTCACCTATGAACGTGTGCCTGACAACCACCTCCGTTCTACCTTAGATTGAGTGGATATCTCTTGGATCCCTTAATCGGAATCTTCGTGGTATAAGCTAGAATTGATGGCGACATTCAAGAGAATCCGGAAGGTCTAAACCTTGTCTGTGGTATTCTGAGTAGGATTCAAGGATTGAATAACTGTGACGAGCTTCAAACTCCTGAAGGCTAGGCGTTAGTGACAGACGCAAAAGAATCAATGGATTCTATTCCAACCTGATTGAGAACCGACAAATGATTAGCCGTGCTGTGACAGAGCGCGTTGAACATTTTCACTGAGAGGACGGGACTGTAGCCATTGACAACGGTGATGCCCAACATACAGCTTGCCATGGAAAGGAGTAAAAAGGATTGGATGAAGACAGTAGGAAAGCAGAGAGACGGAAGGGACAAAGCATCTCCATTCGCTTATCTGAAATTCTCACCAATGAATTACATAAGTATCTCTATCCTTGTTTTATGTTTTATTCAGAAATCTTCCATAACCATTTGAATCTGCCTGACTGAGATTTACAAGATGACCATAGCTTGCTTCATACCAACAATCTCTGTGGGATCGACCCTTACTCGCGTAAGGTTTATTACTTGGACGACCCAGTGCACTTGTTGGTTAGTTGTGCGAAGTTATGATAAAGAGTTGAGATTGCAATTGAGCGTACCATGTTGATGGCGCCATTGATGATCACAATTTCGTGCACCATGTTTTTAGCGCCGTTGCCGGGGAATTAAATGTCCTAACTACAATTTCGCATTTGTTCCCTGCAATAACAGTGCCAAGTTTTGATCCGGCAACAACACCAAGTTTTTGGCGCCGTTGCCGGGGATTGTTGAGTTTGGACAACTGACGGTTCATCTTGTTGCTTAGCTTAGGTATTTTTTTTCAGAGTTCTTAAGAATGAATTCTAGTGTTTCAAGGTGATGTTCTTATCATCACCAAAGCTGATTGATTCTCATCAATTTAGCTCTTGAATGCAATGTCCTGCTGAAGCTTGGCTAGCCGTGTCTAATTTCTTTAGACTGAAGCTTTAGACTAACATTGCATGATTCCTGGTATTCTCATTAAGAATTTTGATATCTTTATTTTCTGTTCCACTTCATTTTCGAAAAATCAAAAAAAAATTACAAAATCATAAAAACCAAAAATATTTTATGTTTCTTGTTGAGTCTAGTGTCTCATTTTAAGTTTGGTGTCAATTGCATGTTTCTTTTCTTCTTGCATTTTTCGAATTCATTCATGTGTCTTCATTGATCTTCAAGTTGTTCTTGATGATTTCCTTATTCTGATCTTTAAATTCTCGTGTCTTTAGCGTTTTGTTGTGTCTCATATGCATTCTCATTTTGTTAGTGTCAATAGTATACAAACTTCTAAGTTTGGTGTCTTGCATGCATTGTTTATTTGATTTTTGTTGCATTTTGATTATTCCTCATTATTAAAAATCCAAAAAATTCTTAATTTGTGTCTTTTCAAGTCAATAATACAGAGAATTGAAGATTCAGAACATACAGCAGAGGAATTACACAGAAAAAGCTGGGCGTTCAAAACGCCCAGTGAGGAAGGAAAACTGGCGTTTAAACGCCAGCCAGGGTGCCTGGCTGGGCGTTTAACGCCCAAAAGGGTAGTGTTTTGGGTGTTAAACGCCAGAATGGATACCATTCTGGGCGTTTAACGCCAAGATGGTACAAGAGGGAAGATTTTGTTTTTAATTCAAATTTTTTTTCAAGTTTTCAAAATTTTTCAAAATCAAATCTTTTTCAAATCATATCTTTTCAATCATATGTTTTCAAAATCAATTTCTTTCCATTTTCAAAAATACTTGCTAACAATTAATGATTTGATTCAACATTTTAAGTATGTTGCCTTTTCTGTTGAGAAAGGTTTAATGTTTGAATCATATCTTTCTTGTTAAGTATGTTTGAATCGAATCTTTTTAAATTGTTTTTCAAATCATATCTTCTCAGTCACATCTTTTTAAAACCATAACTTTTCAATCATATCTTCTTAATCACATTTTTTTCAAAATAGTTTTCAATCATATCTTTTTTATTTCTAATTTCAAAATCTTTTTCAAAAATCACTTGATTTCTTTTCCACTCTTAGTTTTCCAAAATCAATTAGTATTTTTCAAAATGTTTTTAAAATCTTTTTAATTTATTTTCGAAAATTTCTTCCCCTCTTCTCACATCCTTCTATTTATGGACTAACACTCCTCCTTAATGCACAATTCGAACTCCATCTTTCTTGATAAGTTCGAATTCTTTTACCTCTTCCTTCTATTTTTCTTTTCCTCTGACACCTCAAGGAATCTCTATACTGTGACATAGAGGATTCCATATTTTCTTGTTCTCTTCTCTTTCATATGAGCAGGAGCAAAGACAAAAGCATTCTTGTTGAGGCTGATCCTGAACCTGAAAGGACCTTGAAGCGAAAGCTAAGAGAAGCTAAGGCACAACTCTCTGTAGAGGACCTAACAGAACTCTTCAAAGAAGAAGAACCCATGGCAGCCGAAAACAATAACAATGCCAACAATGCAAGGAAATTGCTGAGTGACTTTACTGCACCTACTCCCGCCTTCTATGGGAGAAGCATCTCTATCCCTGCCATTGGAGCAAACAAATTTGAGCTTAAGCCTCAATTAGTTTCTCTAATGCAACAGAATTGCAAGTTCCATGGACTTCCATTGGAAGATCCTCATCAGTTTTTAGCTGAATTCTTGCAAATCTGTGACACTGTCAAGACTAATGGGGTTGACCCTGAGGTCTACAGACTTATGCTATTCCCTTTTGCTGTAAGAGACAGAGCTAGGATATGGTTGGACTCACAACCTAAAGAAAGCCTGAACTCTTGGGAAAAGCTAGTCAATGCCTTCTTGGCAAAGTTCTTTCCACCTCAAAAATTGAGTAAGCTTAGAGTGCAAGTCCAAACCTTCAGACAGAAGGAAGGTGAATCCCTCTATGACGCTTGGAAAAGATACAAACAATTGATCAGAAAGTGTCCCTCTGACATGCTTTCTGAGTGGAGCATCATAGGTATCTTCTATGATGGTCTGTCTGAACTGTCCAAGATGTCATTGGACAGCTCTGCTGGAGGATCTCTTCATCTGAAGAAGATGCCTGCAGAAGCTCAAGAGCTCATTGAAATGGTTGTAAATAACCAATTCATGTACACTTCTGAAAGGAATCCTGTGAACAATGGGACGAATCAAAGGAAAGGAGTTCTTGAGATTGATACTCTGAATGCCATACTGGCTTAGAATAAAATATTGACTCAGCAAGTCAATTTGATTTCTCAAAGTCTGTCTGGAATGCAAGCTGCACCAGGCAGTACTAAGGACGCTTCATCTGAAGAAGAAGCTTATGATCCTGAGAACCCTTCAATGGAAGAGGTGAATTACATGGGAGAATCCTATAGAAACACCTGTAATCCTTCATGGAGAAATCATCCAAATCTCTCATGGAAGGATCAACAGAGACCTCAACAAGGTTTCAACAACAATAATGGTGGAAGAAACAGGTTTAGCAATGGCAAGTCTTTTCCATCATCTTCTCAGCAACAGACAGAGAATTCTAAGCAGAGCCACTCTGACTTAGCAACCATGGTCTCTGATCTAATCAAAACCACTCTAAGTTCATGACTGAAACAAGATCCTCCATTAGGAATTTGGAGGCACAAGTGGATCAGCTGAGTAAGAAAGTTACTGAACTCCCTCCTAGTACTCTTCCAAGCAATGCAGAAGAAAATCCAAAAGGAGAGTGCAAGGTCATCAACATGGCCGAATTTGGAGAGGAGGAAGAGGCAGTGATCGCCACTGAGGAAGACCTCAATGGACGTCCACTGGCCTCCAATGAGTTCCCTAATGAGGAACCATGGGAATCTGATGCTCATAATGAGACCATAGAGATTCCATTGGATTTACTTCTGCCATTCATGAGCTCTGATGAGTATTCTTCCTCTGAAGAGGATGAAGATGTCACTGAAGAGCAAGTTGCTAAGTACCTTGGAGCAATCATGAAGCTAAATGACAAGTTGTTTGGTAATGAGACTTGGGAGAACGAACCTCCTTTGCTCACCAAAGAACTGGATGACTTGACTAGGCAGAGATTACCTCAAAAGAGACAGGATCCTGGGAAGTTTTCAATACCTTGTACCATAGGCACCATGACCTTTGAGAAGGCTCTGTGTGACTTAGGGTCAAGTATAAACCTCATGCCTCTCTCTGTAATAGAGAAGCTAGGGATCTTTGAGGTGCAAGCTGCAAGAATCTCACTAGAGATGGCAGACAATTCAAGAAAACAAGCTTATGAACTTGTAGAGGATGTTTTAGTGAAGGTTAAAGACCATTACATCCCTGCTGATTTCATAGTCCTAGAGACTGGGAAGTGCATAGATGAATCCATCATCCTTGGCAGACCCTTCCTAGCCACAGCAAAGGCTGTGATTGATGTGGACAGAGGAGAATTGATCATTCAAGTGAATGAAGAATCCTTTGTGTTTAAGGCTCAAGGATATCCCTCTGTTACCATGGAGAGGACGCATGAAGAGCTTCTTTCAAAACAGAGTCAAACAGAGCCCCTATAGTCAAACTCTAAGTTTGGTGTTGGGAGGCCACAACCAACTTCTAAGTTTGGTGTTGAACCCCCACATTCAAACTCTAAGTTTGGTGTTGGAAGGTTCCAACATTGCTCTCATTATCTGTAAGGCTCCATGAGAGCCCACTGTCAAGCTACTGACATTAAAGAAGCGCTTGTTGGGAGGCAACCCAATGTTATATTTATCTATTTTTCCTTTGTTATTTTATGTTTTCTGTAGGTTGATGATCATAGAAAGTCACAAAATCAATTGAAAAAGCAAAAACAGAATGAAAAATAGAAAGAAAAACAGCACACCCTGGAAAAAAACCTTGCTGGCGTTTAAACGCCAGTAAGGGCAGCAAATGGGCATTTAACGCCTAGTTTGGCACCATTCTGGGCGTTAACGCCAGAAAGGGGCACCAGACTGGCGTTAAACGCCAGGAATGGGCAAGAAGCTGGCGTTAAACACCAGAAATGGGCACCAGCCCGGCGTTTAACGCTAGAATTGGCATAAAGAGCATTTTTGCTCACCACTTGGTGCAGGGATGAATTTTCCTTGACACCTCAGGATCTGTGGACCCCACAGGATCCCAACCTACCCCTCTCTCCACCCCTATATAAACCCATCTTCACCCCTTCATTTCCACACAACCTAAACACTACTTTTTCCCCCTTAGCCGAAACACAAAGCCCCCTCCATCTCCTCTATTTCTTCTTCTTCTACTCTCTTCTTACTTCTTTTGCTCGAGGACGAGCAAACCTTCTAAGTTTGGTGTGGTAAAAGCATTGCTTTTTGTTTTTCCATAACCATTTATGGCATCTAAGGCCGGAGAAACCTCTAGAAAGAGGAAAGGAAAGGCAAAAGCTTCCACCTCCGAGTCATGGGAGATGGAGAGATTCATCTCAAGGGTGCATCAAGACCACTTCTATGAAGTTGTGGCCAAGAAGAAGGTGTTCCCCGAGGTCCCTTTTCAAACTCAGAAAAGGTCAACTTTGATCAAAGGTTGGACCAAGTCCTCATAGACATTTGTGAAGAGGGTGCTCAATGGAAGAGAGATTCAAGAGGGAAGCCGGTTCAACTGAGAAGGCATGACCTCAAGCCCGTGGCTAGGGGATGGTTGGAGTTTATCCAACGCTCAATCATTCTCACTAGCAACCGGTCCGAAGTTACTATAGACTGGGCCATCATGATTCATAGCATCATGATTGGAGAGGAAGTAGAAGTTCATGAGGTTATAGCCCAAGAACTTTATAAGGTGGCGGACAAGTCCTCTACCTTGGCAAGGTTAGCCTTTCTTCATCTCATTTGTCACCTATGTTATTCAGTTGGAATTGACATAGAGGGATACATCCTCATTGATGAGGACAAGCCCATCACTAAGAAAAGGATGGAGCAAACAAGAGATCCCACTCATCATGAAATCCCTGAGATACCTCAAGGGATGCACTTTCCTCCACAAAACTATTGGGAGCAAATTAACACCTCCCTAGGAGAATTGAGTTCCAACATGGGACAACTAAGGGTGGAGCACCAAGAACATTCCATCCTCCTCCATGAAATTAGAGAAGATCAAAGAATCATGAGAGAGGAGCAACAAAGGCAAGGAAGAGACATTGAGGAGCTCAAACACTCTATAAGATCTTCAAGAGGAAGAACAAGCCGCCATCACTAAGGTGGACCCGTTCTTTAATTTCCTTGTCCTTTATTTTCCTGTTTTTCGAATTTTATGCTTATGTTTATCTATGTTTGTGTCTTATGATCATTAGTGTCTTAGTGTCTATGCCTTAAAGTTATGAATGTCCTATGAATCCATCACCTTTCTTGAATGAAAAATGTTCTTAATTGAAAGAATGATGAAAAAGGAGACATGTTACTGAGGATCTGAAAAATCATAAAAATGATTCTTGAAGCAAGAAAAAGCAGTGAATTAAAAAAAAACGAAAAAAAGAGAAAGAAATAAAGTTGTGATCCAAGGCAAAAAAAAGTGTGCTTAAGAACCCTGGACACCTCTAATTGGGGACTCTAGCAAAGCTGAGTCACAATCTGAAAAGGTTCACCCAGTTATGTGTCTGTGGCATGTATGTATCCGGTGGTAATACTGGAAGACAGAGTGCTTTGGGCCACGGCCAAGACTCATAAAGTAGCTGTGTTCAAGAATCATCATACTTAACTAGGAGAATCAATAACACTATCTGGATTCTGAGTTCTTATAGAAGCCAATCATTCTGAATTTCAAAGGATAGAGTGAGATGCCAAAACTGTTCAGAGGCAAAAAGCTAAAAGCCCCGCTCATCTAATTAATACTGATCTTCATAGATGTTTTTGGAATTCATTGCATAATCTCTTCTTTTTATCTTATTTGATTTTCAGTTGCTTGGGGACAAGCAACAATTTAAGTTTGGTGTTGTGATGAGCGGATAATTTATACGCTTTTTGACATTATTTTTAGTATGTTTTTAGTATGTTTTAGTTAGTTTTTATTATATTTTTATTAGTTTTTAGTTAAAATTCACTTTTCTGGACTTTACTATGAGTTTGTGTGTTTTTCTATGATTTCAGGAATTTTCTGGCTGAAATTGAGGGACCTGAGCAAAAATCTAATTCAGAGGCTGAAAAGGACTGCAGATGCTGTTGGATTCTGAACTCCCTGCACTCAAAGTAGATTTTCTGGAGCTACAGAAACCCAATTGGCGCGAACTCAATTGCGTTGGAAATTAGACATCCTGGGCTTTCCAGCAATATATAATAGTCCATACTTTGCCCGAGCTTTGATGGCCCAAACCGGCGTTCCAAATCAGCTCAAAACTGCCCGGCGTTAAACGCTGGAACTGGCACAAGAATGGGAGTTAAACGCCCAAACTGGCACAAAAGCTGGCGTTTAACTCCAAGAAAAATCTCTACACATGAAAGCTTCAATGCTCAGCCCAAGCACACACCAAGTGGGCCTGGAAGTGGATTTTTATGTCATTTACTCATTTCTGTAAACCCCAGGCTACTAGTTCTCTACAAATAGGACCTTTTGCTATTGTATTTTCATCTTTGGATCATTTTAAATCTTTTGATCATCTTTGGACATCTAGTTCTTAGATCAGATCTTGAGATCTTTGAATCTTTTGATCGCGTTCTGGGCCATTCGGCCATGCCTGAACCTTGTTCTTATGTATTTTCAACGGTGGAGTTTCTACACACCATAGATTAAGGTGTGGAGCTCTGCTGTACCTCAAGTATTAATGCAATTACTATTGTTCTTCTATTCAATTCGGCTTATTCTTGTTCTAAGATATCACTTGTTCCTCAACTTGATGAATGTGATGATCCGTGACAACCACCTCCGTTCTACCTTAGATTGAGTGGATATCTCTTGGATCTCTTAATCAGAATCTTTGTGGTATAAGCTAGAATTGATGGCGGCATTCAAGAGAATCCGGAAGGTCTAAACCTTGTCTGTGGTATTCTGAGTAGGATTCAAGGATTGAATGACTGTGACGAGCTTCAAACTCCTGAAGGCTGGGCGTTAGTGACAGACGCAAAAGAATCAATGGATTCTATTCCAACCTGATTGAGAATTGACAAATGATTAGCCGTGCTGTGATAGAGCGCATTGAACATTTTCACTGAGAGGACGGAACTGTAGCCATTGACAACGGTGATGCCCAACAAACAGCTTGCCATGGAAAGGAGTAAGAAGGATTGGATGAAGACAGTAGGAAAGCAGAGAGACGGAAGGGACAAAGCATCTCCATTCGCTTATCTGAAATTCTCACCAATGAATTACATAAGTATCTCTATCCTTGTTTTATGTTTTATTCAAAAATCCTCCATAACCATTTGAATCTGCCTGACTGAGATTTACAAGATGACCATAGCTTGCTTCATACCAATAATATCCGTGGGATCGACCCTTACTCGCGTAAGGTTTATTACTTGGACGACCCAGTGCACTTGTTGGTTAGTTGTGCGAAGTTGTGATAAAGAGTTGAGATTGCAATTGAGCGTACCATGTTGATGGCGCCATTGATGATCACAATTTCGTGCACCAGTATCTCATCCTCATGAGCGGACGCCTCCGCCTCAGATGTGTCAGAAGGGGTGTCAGGCTCGGAGGGGATGTCGCCGCCGGACCAGATCATCAACTTGAGGTGCTCATAACGTCGCTTGTTACGACGCTCCATACGGTCCAAGCGGGCGAACAGTCGATGCACTAAATGGAAAATAGGATCATGAGCAGCTGGAGGTGCAGTGGGCGGGGCAGGTGCGGCAGTGAAAGAAGAAGGGGCAGCTGAAGGTGTGGCTGTTCATCGGAAGTAGTAAGGAATGCAGGTCTGTAGCCCAAAGCCAGAAAGTTCCTGCTGTGAGGAATGATCTTCCTGCACTCCGTAGCAGGTGGCCTCTCATCAGCGTCCTCCCAAGGCACGTCAGCCCGACAGCCTAGCTGGGTAACCAGATAAGGGAAGGGGAGGGTGCCTCTGATATGGACCCTGGCCATATAGTGCCGGATGAATCGTGGTAGGTATAGGTCCTTACCCTCCATCATACACCAGAGGAGGGTAATCATGGCAGCAGGTAGCTCTGTCTCATGAGTGCTTGGCATAATAAAGTTACTCAAGATCTGGTGCCAGAGCCGAGCCTCATCATTCAAGTATATCCGCTTGATTCCTTTAGGCATGGTGGTGTTCGTACCCATGACCCATGGGACAGTAGGGTCAAGGGCTATCCTCTCCTTGACAGCATCCCAGTCAAATCTCAGAAAGCGCATGTCCTCTTCAGCCTTTTGGTAACCATCAGGCTGATCGAACTTAGGCTGAAGGTGCAGAATATCCTCAATGACCTCTTCAGTGACCAGTATCTGTTTCCTTCTGAGGTGCACTGCATTTAGGGAAGTCTTGAAATAATTGTAGTAAAACTCTCTTACCCAGGAAGCATTTACCTTAGTCAAGTTTCGCTCTAAGAAGAACCAGCCTCATTGTTTGATCTGATCGGAGGTGTACTGCTGTAGTTCTTCTGGAATTTTCAAAGTCCTCTCCAGGTACAGATTTTTGGAGGTAGCAAACACTGGAAACTTTAGCTCACAGTACCGGTTTGCAAACTTAATTGGATTATTGGCAGGGAGGAGCTGGTCAGCCTTTTCCTGCGCGGTAAAGTGCTTGTCCTACCAGGATTCATCATGCAGAAGTTCCAGAAGAGACATAGAGGATTCACCTCTTTTCCGTTTGCCAGTTATTGCCTTTCCTTTTCCCTTTCGCTGAGGGTCAGACATTCTGAAAAAGAGAAACAGAAATCTGAGATATAATAAAAGCAGGAAAACAAGTAGGCAAATAACAAGATAAGCATGAAGTGGCAAAGGAGCAGTAGAAAAATGAAATGAGTGAAATAAATGTATATTTTGGATTGTTTTGGAGTTGAAAAGCTGGTGCACGAAATTGCAATAACACTTTTGCAATCCCGCACAACTAACCAGCAAGTGCACTGGGTCGTCCAAGTAATACCTTGCGTGAGCAAGGGTCGATCCCACGGAGATTGTCGGCTTGAAGCAAGCTATGGTTATCTTGTAAATCTTAGTCAGGAGATCAGAAATTATCAGGATTGTGAAAAGCAAAAGAACATGAAATGGTTACTTGTTTTGCAGTAATGGAGAATAGGTTGGGGTTTTGGAAATGCTCCACCTTCTGAATCTCTGCTTTCCTACTGTCTTCTTCATCAAACACGCAAGTCTCCTTCCATGGCAAGCTCGTGTAGGGTTTCACCGTTGTCAATGGCTACCTCCCATCCTCGCAGTGAAAGCTAATGCACGCACTCTGTCACAGTACTGCCAATCACCGGTTTGGTTCCCTCCCCTACCGGAATAGAATCCCTCTTTTGCGTCTGTCACTAACGCCCAGTAGGTTACAGGTTTGAAGCACGTCACAGTCATTCAATCATTGAATCCTACTCAGAATACCACAGACAAGGTTTAGACCTTCCGGATTCTCTTGAATGCTGCCATCAGGTCCTGCCTATACCACGAAGATTCCGATTAAAGAACCAAAGAGATAACTACTCAATCTAAGATAGAACAGAGGTGGTTATCAGGCACGTGTTCATAGTTGAGAATGATGATGATTGTCACGGATCATCACATTCATCCGGATTAAGAACAAGTGTTATCTTAGAATGGAAGCAAGCATGATTGAATAAGAAACAGTAGTAATTGCATTAATCCATCAAGACACAGCAGAGCTCCTCACCCCCAACCATGGGGTTTAGAGGCTCATACTGTGGAAAGAAACGTGTACAAAATGTTATGAGGTCATAAGGTACGGATACAATGTCAAAAGATCCTATAAGTAGTAAACTAGTGTCCTAAGGTTTACAGAGATGAGTAAATGACAGAAAAATCCACTTCCGGGCCCACTTGGTGTGTGCTTGGGCTGAGCAATGAAGGAATTTCGTGTAGAGACCTTTTCTGGAGTTAAACGCCAGCTTTCATGCCAGTTTGGGCGTTTAACTCCAAATTTTATGCCAGTTCCGGCGTTTAACGCTGGAATTTCTGTAGGTGACTTTGAGCGCCGGTTTGGGCCATCAAATCTTGGGCAAAGTATGGACTATTATATATTGCTGGAAAGCCCAGGATGTCTACTTTCCAATGCCGTTGAGAGAGCGCCAATTGGGCTTCTGTAGCTCCAGAAAATCCACTTCGAGTGCAGGGAGGTCAGAATCCAACAGCATCTGCAGTCCTTTTCAGTCTCTGGATCAGATTTTTGCTCAGGACCCTCAATTTCAGTCAGAAAATACCTGAAATCACAGAAAAACACACAAACTCATAGTAAAGTCCAGAAAAGTGAATTTTAATTAAAAACTAATAAAAATATACTAAAAACTAACTAAAAGATACTAAAAACATACTAAAAACAATGCCAAAAAGCATACAAATTATCCGCTCATCACAACACCAAACTTAAATTGTTGCTTGTCCCCAAGCAACTGAAAATCAAAATAGGATAAAAAGAAGAGAATATACTATAGACTCCAAAATATCAAAGAAACATAGCTCCAATTAGATGAGCGGGACTAGTAGCTTTTTGCCTCCGAACAGTTTTGGCATCTCACTCTATCCTTTGAAGTTCAGAATGATTAGCATCTATAAGAACTCAGAACTCAGATAGTGTTATTGATTCTCCTAGTTAAGAATATTGATTCTTGAACATAGCCTGTGTATGAGTCTTGGCTGTGGCCCAAAGCACTCTGTCTTCCAGTATTACCACCGGATACATACATGCCACAGACACATAATTGGGTGAACCTTCTTAGATTGTGACTCAGCTTTGCTAAAGTCCCCAATTAGAGGTGTCCAGGGTTCTTAAGCACACTCTTGTTGCCTTGGATCACAACTTTATTTCCTTCTCTTTTTTTTTCCTTTTTTTTTTCTTTCTTCTTCTTTTTTTTCGAAATTTTTTTTTCTTTTTTTTGTATTCACTGCTTTTTCTTGCTTCAAGAATCAATTTGATGATTTTTCAGATCCTCAATAACAGTTCTCTTTCTCCTCATTCTTTCAAGAGCCAACAAATTTAACATTCTTAAAACAACAAATTCAAAAGACATATGCACTGTTCAAGCATTCATTCAGAAAACAAAAAGTATTGTCACCACATCAAACTAATTCAACTAGTTTCAGAGATAAATTTCGAAACCCTGTACTTCTTGTTCTTTTGTGATTAAAGCATTTTTCTTTTAAGAGAGGTGATGGATTCATAGGACATTCATAGCTTTAAGGCATAAACTTAAATTTTATTAATTATGAACTAAGAACAAGACTCAAATATAGATATAAGATGAGACTAAAAATAAAAATAGAAAACAAAACAAGAAAAACAAAAAAAAAACGCAAACATAGGCTCCTAATGATAGAGGTTTTCACAGAGTTAGAACTCAACAACCTTGATTTTGAGAAGTGGATGCTCCTTCAGCTTGAGAGGAGAACTTTTGGCGTTTCATCTCTTGAACTTCACGCCCCTGCTTCTCTTGTTCCTTCAGCAATTTGCAGAGCATGCAGTTCTGATTCTGCTGTTCTTCCTTCAGTTGCTCCATAGTCTCTTGCAACTTGTTAATAGATGCTTCTAGGTTGGACCAGTAGTCAATTCTTGGAAATTCAGGGAGGAATTCCTGCGCCCTCCTCTTGATGGAGTTGTCTTGCACTTGTCCTTCCATTGACTTCTTGGTGATTGGGTGTTCAATGGGTATGAACTCATCTACTCCCATCTTCACCCCAGCCTCTTTACAGAGCAAGGAAATCAAGCTTGGATAAGCCAATTTGGCTTCAGTGGAATTCTTATTTGCAATTGTGTAGATCTCACAAGCAATCACATGATGCACCTCCACTTCTTTTCCAAGCATAATGCAATGAATCATCACTGCTCTCTTGATGGTGACCTCAGAACGGTTGCTAGTGGGCAATATGGAACGCCCAATGAAGTCTAGCCAACCTCTTGCAATTGGTTTGAGGTCTCCCCTCTTGAGTTGGTTTGGGACACCCTTAGAATTGGTTATCCACTTAGTTCCAGGGAGGCATATGTCCTCTAGAACTTGATCCAACCCCTTATCTACTCTCACCATCCTCCTATTAAAGGAATCAGGATCATCTTGCAGTTGAGGTAACTTGAAGATTTCTCTTATTTTGTCCAGATGAAAGTATATAACTTTCCCTCTGACCATGGTTCTGTAGGTATGGTAAGCAGTTCCAGTCATTCTCTGCTTATCTGTTAGCCACAGATTTGAGTAGAATTCCTGAACCATGTTCCTTCCAACCTTTGTTTCAGGATTGGTTAGAACTCCCCATCCTCTATTTCGAATTTGCTCTTGGATCCCCGGATATTCATCTTCTTTCAGATCAAATTTAACTTCCGGGATCACTGACCTCAGATCCATTATTTTATGATAATGGTCTTCATGTTCTTTGGTTAAGAACTTCTCTTCATTCCAAAGATTCTTTGGATTATTCTCTTTCTTGCCTCTTAAATTGGTTTGTTTTCCCTTAGGAGCCATGATCTTGATGAATCTTGGCTTAGTGATCACGGAAAAGCACACCAAACTTAGAGGTTTGCTTGTCCTCAAGCAAAATAAAAGAGAGAAGAGAGGGGGAGGAAGAGAAAATTCGAATGGTGTGGTGGAATGAGGGAGCCAAACGTGTATTTATAAGGTGGGGAGGGAAGTTTTCGAAAAAAAAGAAGAATTTGAAAGGAGATTTGAGAAGATATGAGAAGAAATTGAGAAAAGGGTGAGTTTTTTGAAGAAGATTTGAGATTAATTTGAAATAGATTTGAAGAATGGTTTGATTTGTGAAGATTTGAAAGT
Organism: Arachis stenosperma; assembly: GCF_014773155.1. NCBI lineage: Eukaryota > Viridiplantae > Streptophyta > Magnoliopsida > Fabales > Fabaceae > Arachis > Arachis stenosperma. The sequence goes on from NC_080381.1 coordinate 54,058,981, forward strand.
GAATGATGAAGGGTTGAAGTGCATTTATGTAGAAGAGTATGGTTAAAAAGAGGAAAGTTTGAAAAAATTTGAGTTGAAAACAAAAATGTGGTCCCCCCACCTTTCTGGCGTTAAACGCCCAGAATGGCACCCATTCTGGCGTTTAACGCCCATTTGCTACCCTTTTTGGGCGTTTAACGCCCAGCCAGGTGCCCTGGCTGGCGTTAAACGCCAGAAATCCTTTGTCACTGGGCGTTTTTCCAAAACGCCCAGGATGCTGCACACCTGGCGTTAAACGCCCAGAATGGTGCCCATTCTGGCGTTTAACGCCCAAAATGGCACCATTCCTGGCGTTAAACGCCCAGAATGGTACCCATTCTGGCGTTTAACGCCCAAAATGCCCCTTACTGGCGTTTTTTTTCGCCAGTAAGCTCATTTTCTCTGCTTTTTGAGCTGAATCCTTCTGTAACTCTGTGAATTCCTTCATTTTTGATACTTGCCTTTGTAAGAACAATTCATACAACCTTCTAATGACTGGGTTGCCTCCCAGCAAGCGCTTCTTTACTGTCTTTAGCTGGACTTTCACTGAGAATCACTCAAGTCTCAGTTTTGAGCATTCCTGCTCAAAATTTCCTTCAAGATAGTGCTTGATTCTCTGTCCATTAACAATGAACTTCTTGTCAGAATCAATATCCTGAAGCTCAACATATCCATATGGTGATACTCCTGTAATCACATACGGACCCCTCCACCGGGATTTGAGTTTTCCTGGAAACAGTTTGAGCCTGGAGTTGAAGAGCAGAACTTTTTGTCCTGGCTCAAAGACTCTGGTTGACAATCTCTTGTCATGCCACTTCTTTGCCTTTTCCTTATAAATTTTTGCATTTTCAAAGGCATTGAGTCTGAACTCCTCTAGCTCATTTAGCTGGAGCAGTCTTTTCTCACCAGCTAACTGTGCATCCATGTTTAGGAATCTGGCTGCCCAGTAGGCTTTATGTTCCAGTTCCACAGGCAAATGACAGGCCTTCCCATACACCAGTTGGTATGGAGAGGTGCCTATAGGAGTCTTGAATGCTGTTCTGTATGCCCACAGAGCATCATCCAAGCTCTTTGCCCAATCCTTTCTTCGGGCCATCACAGTCCGTTCTAGGATTCTTTTTAGCTCTCTGTTAGAGACTTCAGCTTGCCCATTTGTCTGTGGATGATACGGAGTTGCCACTTTATGGCTGATTCCATATCTAACCATAGCAGAGTATAGCTCTTTATTGCAGAAATGAGTGCCCCCATCACTGATTAGCACTCTGGGGACGCCAAACCTGCTGAAAATGTTTTTCTGGAGGAATTTCAGCACGGTCTTGGTATCATTAGTGGGTGTAGCAATTGCTTCTACCCACTTAGATACATAGTCCACTGCCACCAGAATGTAAGTGTTTGAGTATGATGGTGGGAATGGCCCCATGAAGTCAATTCCCCATACATCAAACAGTTCTATCTCTAATATCCCTTGTTGAGGCATGGCATATCCGTGAGGCAGGTTACCAGCTCTTTGGCAACTGTCACAGTTACGCACAAACTCTCGGGAATCTTTATAGAGAGTAGGCCAGTAGAATCCACACTGGAGAACTTTAGTGGCTGTTCGCTCACTTCCAAAATGTCCTCCATAATGTGATCCATGGCAGTGCCATAGGATCCTTTGTGCTTCTTCTCTGGGTATACATCTGCGGATCACTCCGTCAGCACATCTCTTAAAGAGATATGGTTCATCCCAAAGGTAATACTTGGCATCTGAAATTAATTTCTTTCTTTGCACACTGCTGTACTCCTTGGGTATGAACCTTACAGCTTTATAATTTGCAATGTCTGCAAACCATGGAGCTTCCTGGATGGCAAAGAGTTGCTCATCTGGGAAAGTCTCAGAGATCTCAGTAGAAGGGAGGGACGCCCCAGCTACTGGTTCTATCCGGGACAGATGATCAGCCACTTGGTTCTCTGTCCCTTTTCTGTCTCTTATTTCTATATCAAACTCTTGCAGAAGCAACACCCATCTTATGAGCCTGGGTTTTGAATCCTGCTTTGTGAGTAAGTATTTAAGAGCAGCATGGTCAGTGTACACAATCACCTTTGATCCCACTAGGTAGGATCTAAACTTGTCAATGGCATAGACCACTGCAAGTAACTCTTTTTCTGTGGTTGTATAGTTCTTCTGTGCATCATTTAGAACACGGCTAGCATAATAAATGACATGCAGAAGTTTGTTATGCCTCTGTCCCAACACTGCACCAATGGCATGATCACTGGCATCACACATTAATTCAAATGGTAATGCCCAATCTGGTGCAGAGATGACTGGTGCTGTGACCAGCTTAGCTTTCAGGGTCTCAAATGCCTGCAAACACTGTGTGTCAAACACAAATGGCGTGTCAGCAGCTAGCAGGTTACTTAAAGGTTTTGCAATTTTCGAAAAATCCTTGATAAACCTTCTATAGAACCCTGCATGCCCCAGAAAGCTTCTGATTGCCTTAACATTGGCAGGTGGTGGTAATTTTTCAATTACCTCTACCTTTGCCTTATCCACCTCTATTCCCCTGCTTGAAATTTTGTGCCCAAGGACAATTCCTTCAGTCACCATAAAGTGACATTTCTCCCAGTTTAAAACCAGGTTAGTCTCTTGGCATCTTTTCAGGACAAGTGATAGGTGGTTAAGACAGGAGCTAAATGAGTCTCCATATACTGAGAAGTCATCCATGAAGACTTCCAGAAATTTCTCTACCATATCTGAGAAGATAGAGAGCATGCACCTTTGAAAGGTTGCAGGTGCATTGCACAGACCAAAAGGCATTCTCCTATAGGCAAACACGCCAGAAGGGCATGTGAATGCTGTTTTCTCTTGGTCTTGAGGATCTACTGCAATTTGGTTGTAGCCTGAGTAGCCATCCAAAAAGCAGTAGTAGTCATGACCAGCTAGTCTTTCTAACATTTGGTCTATGAATGGTAAAGGAAAATGATCCTTTCTGGTGGCTGTATTGAGTCTTCTGTAGTCAATACACATGCGCCACCCTGTGACTGTCCTTGTAGGAACCAGTTCATTTTTTTCATTATGAACCACTGTCATGCCTCCCTTTTTGGGAACAACTTGGACAGGGCTCACCCAGGGGCTATCAGAAATAGGATAAATAATCCCAGCCTCCAGTAATTTAGTGACCTCTTTCTGCACCACCTCCTTCATGGCAGGATTTAGCCTCCTCTGTGGTTGGACCACTGGTTTGGCATTATCCTCCAACAGGATCTTGTGCATGCATCTAGCTGGGCTAATACCCTTGAGATCACTTATGGACCACCCAAGAGCTGTCTTGTGTGTCCTTAGCACTTTAATCAGTGCTTCTTCTTCCTGTGGATTTAAAGCAGAGCTTATAATCACTGGAAAAGTGTCACCATCTCCCAAAAATGCATATTTCAGGGATGATGGTAGTGGTTTGAGTTCAGGCTTAGGAGGCTTATCCTCCTCCGGAGGAATTTTCGAAAATTCCTTTGCCTCCTCTGGCTCTTCCTGATCAGTTTGAGCATCTTTGAAGATGTCCTCAAGCTCTGATTCTAGGCTTTCAGCCATATTGATCTCTTCTACCAGAGAGTCAATAATGTCAGCGTCCATGCAGTCCTCTGGTGTGTCTGGATGCTGCATAGCTTGTACAGCATTCAACTTGAACTCATCCTCATTGACTCTCAGGGTTACTTCCCCTTTTTGTACATCAATGAGAGTTCGTCCAGTTGCTAGGAAGGGTCTTCCTAGAATGAGAGTTGCACTCTTGTGCTCCTCCATTTCCAGCACCACAAAGTCAGTTGGAAAGGCAAATGGCCCAACCTTTACAATCATGTCCTCTATTATGCCTGATGGGTGTTTAATGGAGCCATCAGCAAGTTGGAGGCATATCCTGGTTGGTTTGACTTCTCCAATCAACCCAAGCTTTCTGATAGTGGATGCAGGTATTAGATTGATGCTTGCTCCAAGATCACATAAAGCTGTCTTGGTGCAAGTGCCTTCTAATGTGCATGGTATCAGAAAGCTTCCAGGATCTTGAAGCTTTTCTGGTAAGCTTTTTAGAATGACTGCACTGCATTCTTCAGTGAGAAACACTTTTTCAGTTTCTCTCCAATCCTTCTTATGACTTAAGATCTCTTTCATGAACTTAGCATAAGAAGGTATTTGCTCAAGTGCCTCTGCAAAAGGAATCTTTATTTCAAGAGTCCTTAAATAGTCTGCAAAGCGGGCAAATTGCTTATCCTGTTCCGCTTTGCGGAGTTTCTGAGGATAAGGCATCTTGGCTTGATATTCTTCAACCTTAGATGCTGCAGGTTTATTCCTTACAGAAGTGGTTGAAGAGGCCTTTTTAGAGGGATTACTGTCAGCACTCTCAGGTGTCTGATCCTCCCTTGGCGTTTGAACGCCAGGAATGGGTGGAAAATGGGCGTTCAACGCCAACTTTTCCCCCTTTTCTGGCGTTTGAACGCCAGAACTGGGCAAGGAATGGGCGTTTAACGCCAGCTTTCCTTCCCTTTCTGGCGTTTGAACGCCAATATTCCTCTCTGGGCTCTCACTGTCCTCAGAGGGATTTTGAACAGTGGGTTGGTTGTCCTCTGTCATTTGTTCCTTGTTTGGCTTTTTGCTCTTTTGAGCAGTGTTATTCAAGGTCTTCCCACTCCTCAATTGAACTGCTTGACACTCCTCTGTTATCTGTTTAGATATTTGTTGTTTTGCTTGATTCAACTGTAGTTCTATGCTTTTATTAGCAACTTTAGTTTCATGGAGCATCTCTTTAAATTCTGCTAACTGTTCAGTCATCAGGAGCAATTGTTGATTAAGCTCATTCATCTGCTCTTGAGGATTAGGGTCAGTGACTAATGCCATGACTTCCTTTTCTGGAACGAACTCATTGCTAGAATATAGGTATTGGTTTCTAGCAACAGTGTCTATAAGCTCTTGAGCTTCTTCAATTGTCTTTCTCATGTGTATAGATCCACCAGCTGAGTGGTCTAAAGACATCTGAGCTTTTTCTGTAAGCCCATAGTAGAAAATGTCTAACTGTACCCACTCTGAAAACATTTCAGAGGGACATTTTCTTAGCATACCTCTATACCTCTCCCAGGCATTATAAAGGGATTCATTATCCTCTTGTTTAAAGCCTTGGATGTCCAGCCTTAGCTGTGTCATCCTTTTTGGAGGGTAAAAATGATTCAGGAATTTGTCTGATAACTGTTTCCATGTCTTTATGCTTGCTGTAGGTTGGTTATTTAACCACCTTTTAGCTTGATCTTTTACAGCAAATGGAAACAGTAATAGTCTGTAGACATCCTGATCTACCTCTTTATCATGTACGGTGTCAGCAATTTGTAAGAACTGTGCCAGAAACTCAGTAGGTTCTTCCTGTGGAAGACCGGAATACTGGCAATTTTGCTGCACTATGATAATGAGTTGAGGATTTAGCTCAAAGCTGCTTGCTTTGATGGGAGGTATACAGATGCTACTCCCATATGCAGTTGTAATGGGGTTGGCATAAGACCCCAGAGTCCTTTTGGACTGATTAATTCCACTTAGGTCCATGATGGACAAAAGGGAAATGATAATAATTGCAAAGAGATAAATTTTGTTGTTGTTTTTTTTTTTTTTTTGAATTAACCGAAAAAAAGAAAGTTAAAATAAGATAAAATAAGACAAAAGGAAAATTAAATAAAATTTGAAAATTAAAAATAAAATAAGATCAAAGCAAATTGAGAACTGAATCAATTAGTAAAGAAAAAGATTTTGAACACAGCAATTAAGGAGATATGATTGAAAAATTTTTATGAAAAAGATTTGATTTTTAAAAAGAGGAAAGAGAAAAACACAAAAAGACACCAAACTTAAAATTTTTTTAAAAATCAAACACTAATTTTTTCAAAAATTTTGAGAGAAAAACACAAAGAGGACACCAAACTTAGAATTTTTATGAATCAAAAAGGGACTAAGAACATGCAAAAAAATTCGAAAGTTAAAAGAAGAAAAACAAAAAAGCATGCAATTGACACCAAACTTAAAATATGAAACTGGACTCAACTAAAAGACTCTAAACCAACAAAAATAAAACAGTCCTAATCTAAGCAACAAGATAAGCCGTCAGTTGTCCAAACTCGAACAATCCCCGGCAACGGCGCCAAAAACTTGGTGCACGAAATTGCAATAACACTTTTGCAATCCCGCACAACTAACCAGCAAGTGCACTGGGTCGTCCAAGTAATACCTTGCGTGAGCAAGGGTCGATCCCACGGAGATTGTCGGCTTGAAGCAAGCTATGGTTATCTTGTAAATCTTAGTCAGGAGATCAGAAATTATCAGGATTGATTGTGAAAAGCAAAAGAACATGAAATGGTTACTTGTTTTGCAGTAATGGAGAATAGGTTGGGGTTTTGGAGATGCTCCACCTTCTGAATCTCTGCTTTCCTACTGTCTTCTTCATCAAACACGCAAGTCTCCTTCCATGGCAAGCTCGTGTAGGGTTTCACCGTTGTCAATGGCTACCTCCCATCCTCGCAGTGAAAGCTAATGCACGCACTCTGTCACAGTACTGCCAATCACCGGTTTGGTTCCCTCCCCTACCGGAATAGAATCCCTCTTTTGCGTCTGTCACTAACGCCCAGTAGGTTACAGGTTTGAAGCACGTCACAGTCATTCAATCATTGAATCCTACTCAGAATACCACAGACAAGGTTTAGACCTTCCGGATTCTCTTGAATGCTGCCATCAGGTCCTGCCTATACCACGAAGATTCCGATTAAAGAACCAAAGAGATAACTACTCAATCTAAGATAGAACAGAGGTGGTTATCAGGCACGTGTTCATAGTTGAGAATGATGATGATTGTCACGGATCATCACATTCATCCGGATTAAGAACAAGTGTTATCTTAGAATGGAAGCAAGCATGATTGAATAAGAAACAGTAGTAATTGCATTAATCCATCAAGACACAGCAGAGCTCCTCACCCCCAACCATGGGGTTTAGAGGCTCATACTGTGGAAAGAAACGTGTACAAAATGTTATGAGGTCATAAGGTACGGATACAATGTCAAAAGATCCTATAAGTAGTAAACTAGTGTCCTAAGGTTTACAGAGATGAGTAAATGACAGAAAAATCCACTTCCGGGCCCACTTGGTGTGTGCTTGGGCTGAGCAATGAAGGAATTTCGTGTAGAGACCTTTTCTGGAGTTAAACGCCAGCTTTCATGCCAGTTTGGGCGTTTAACTCCAAATTTTATGCCAGTTCCGGCGTTTAACGCTGGAATTTCTGTAGGTGACTTTGAGCGCCGGTTTGGGCCATCAAATCTTGGGCAAAGTATGAACTATTATATATTGCTGGAAAGCCCAGGATGTCTACTTTCCAATGCCGTTGAGAGTGCGCCAATTGGGTTTCTGTAGCTCCAGAAAATCCACTTCGAGTGCAGGGAGGTCAGAATCCAACAGCATCTGCAGTCCTTTTCAGTCTCTGGATCAGATTTTTGCTCAGGACCCTCAATTTCAGTCAGAAAATACCTGAAATCACAGAAAAACACACAAACTCATAGTAAAGTCCAGAAAAGTGAATTTTAATTAAAAACTAATAAAAATATACTAAAAACTAACTAAAAGATACTAAAAACATACTAAAAACAATGCCAAAAAGCATACAAATTATCCGCTCATCAAAAGCTGAGATGAGAAATCACATTCCAAAATATGTTAGAAGTGGAAAGCCTGTTAAATAGGAAAAACAATAATCATGTCATGAGTGAAATTAATTTAAAGAAGTAGTGAAAAGGTAAAGTGGGAAGTTAGAAAGTTAAAAGTGGGTAAAATTGAAAAAGAGGTTCGAAAGCAAAAATCAGTAAGTTAGTAAAAAGGAAGCCAGAGTAAGTGCCATGATGATTGGTTTCTAAGTAACAAGAATTTCACAAATTTAAACAACAGTTAACTCATATTCAAGCAGGGATAATAGGGTATTGATGATGATTTATATAGATATAGAAGGAGTAAAAAGCAAAATCAAATCATCAATAATGCGATTTATTAACCAGGAAATCAAAAGGAATAAAAATGCTGGCCCATGCATTCAAGAATGGGTTTGGTTGATTAATTGGAAAATTGAAAAATGCCAAAACCAAGTCTGGAATGTAAAAAGGAAACAATTTGCATAAAATTGGGCAGCATTCCGGCTAAAATCGGATGTTCCTGGAAAACAAATAGCAAGAACAGTTCATATGAATTGAAATAAGGCTGCACAAATAGCAAGAATAAGAAAGAGCAGTGTAACAGCAGCATGAAACAGTTAAGAGCAGCATATGAACAGGATTAACATCATAGCCATAATAAATTACAGAACAGATAAATAGATAACAGGAATGGTGTAATTATCAGGCCTAAATCCACTAACCACATCCTAGCTACCTAACCACCTAGAATCCACTACGAACATGCATCTCTAACTATCCTAAATTGAACAAATTCTGAAAACTACGTAGCTAACTAGGAAGGAAAAGAAATCGGTGTACGGCGGAACCTGGTATGTGAAGGACAAGGGGTAGGGTAGAGGGAAGGCAGTGGGGAGGTGGCGGCACCGGGAGGGGCACGGCAGCACGGCGGTGGGGCAATGGCTGTCGGTGGTTGGCCGCTGTGAGGTGGCAGTGGAAGAGGAAGGTGAGAGTGGTGGGGTTTGATGAGAGCGGGGTGAGGTTCGGGGTGGTGGCCGGCGGAGGGAGCAGCGGCGGTGCGAGGTTGGCCGTGGTGAGGCACGGTGGGGTAATGGCGGAAGAGAGAGAGAGGGAGGAAGAAGGGAGAAGAGGAGGGTGGGGTGTGGCAGGGTCTGGGTGGTGGTGGTGTGGCAGTGGTCTTGGAGGACGAAGGTGGTCGTTGGTGGTGGCTGGGGGTGGTTGAGAGAGAGAGACGGAGTTGCAGAGGAGAGGAAGAGGGTTGGGGTTTGGGTTGCGCGAAGGGTAAGGTTCGCGTGACTTGGGGTTAGTGATCGCGAATCCACGCGATCGCGTGACTAGGGTGAAATGGGGTTGACGCGGATGCGTGGTCGATGCAATCGCGTGGGTTGGGTAAAAGATAGGTGACGCGGACGCGTGAAGCACGCGAACGCGTCGCTGGAATTTGTGCTAGACGCACGCTTCCAGCGTCGTTTCAGCGCAACTCTTTGTTTGATATAGGTGGTCATAATATCCGCGTGACGTGATCGCGTCGCTCACGCCTTCGCGTGGGATGGGTGTTGGGTTAATGATGCGTTCGCGTCAGGGACGCGTACGCGTGGGTGGTTTTGTGCTAAACGCATGCTAGCCGTACGATTCCAGCCCAACTTTCTGGGCGTTGGATCTTTAGGTCGATATCCAGATCACGGGTTCACGTCGGTGACACGAACGCGTGGGAAGCCTTTTTCGCAACTGACGCGATCGCGTGGGGCACGCAGTCGCATAGAACAATTGTGCCAAAGGCACGCCTCCAGCCTTACTTTAGCGTGACTTTCTGTTCACTTTCCTTTTCCTTTTAATGCACGTGTGACACGGACGCGTCATTGACGCTGTCGCGTCACATGCTCTCTCTCTTTTCTTATGCAGTATATAGAATGCAAAATGCAATGAATGTCATGCAAAAATTTAGGTTCAAATAAAATTCAAAAACAGAGCAAAATAGAGAGGGAACGATCATACCATGGTGCGTTGTCTCCCACCTAGCACTTTTAGTTAAAGTCCTTAAGTTGGACATTTGATGAGCTTCCTGCTATGGTGGCTTGTGCTTGAATTCGTCCAGAAATCTTCACCAGTGTTTGGAATGCCAGCATCCTCTGGGGTCCCAAACAAGGAACGTAAATCTCTTGAGTAGTCTCAAGCAGGTTTCCAGGCTCCCGAAGTGTTGAATGTCGGAGTGGATTCCAGGATCCCAAACTCTACTCTTACACCCGTGTTTGTCTTGATCTACATTTTTCCAGTTGGGTGATAAGTAATCTGAATTCTCACTGCAGTGACCAAATAGCTTCCGAGATCCTTTCAATGGAGCTTGACACCAACCTTTGCACCTCAAATTGAAATGTGAAACCTCAATAGGTCTTGGATACCAGCTCTGAGTGCGAGTCATTTCTCTTTTTTTCTTAAAGCCGCAAAGAGCTCTAAGCTGGTCATCTGTTTCAAGTAAACCATATTCAAGTGGAAAATTGAAGATAAAGGTCAAGGATTGTACCCACTTGAAGTTTGTGTTGGGTGGTAATGGCCTTGGAATCAGTGTTTCCAGTGGTTCTGCAAGCTTCACTCCCTTGTGGTCTTCAGTGAATTCCTCCACTTCCTTGCAAACTTCTTCAAATTCAACCATGTATTGATCAAAGTGTTTGATATCTTCCTCATCACTTGAAACATAATTTGGAGGTTGAGAAAAGTCGACCTCTGCATCATCTTCGTATTCACTTGGGGAAGATTCTTCTATCTCAAAGAATTCACTTGTGGATGCAAGTTTATTACTAAGAGAGCTTGACTGGTGACTATCATCATCAAGAAAACTTGAGTCTTGGGTTATTTCGTCCAGTTCTTCATAAGATATCTGCATTGGAGGCTGTCCAACATCCTCTTTAGCATAAGTTGTAACATCCTTGACGGAGTTTTCCACGACTCTGTGTTCCCGTGGAGGTTCAGCATCTCCTAAATCTTCAATCAACTCTTCTTCTTCTATAATGACAGCGTCCTCTACTTGTTCCAGTACGAAATTATGCTCTATGCTGTTCACTGGAGTTTCTAGTGTCTTCTTCATGCTACATTCTTTATTATATTCTCCACATGAAGACATGGGAGTCTGTTGAGTGTCTGAACGTCTGGAAGATAATTGATTTATTGCTTGCTCCAGTTGATGAAGGATTGCATTAAATTGGTCTACTGATTTCTCGAAGCGAACCTGTGATTCTTGGCTTGATGGATATGGGCATGGTGCATAGGGGAGTGGTGGTTCTTGGGAGTAGTTAGATTGGTGTTGGGGCAAATAAGGATCATATGGTGGCGAATGGTTAAAAGAAGCTTGTGAGTGTGGTGGGTTAAGGTTATGTTGAAAGGATGGTCTCTGAGCATAGGGTGGGGCTTGTTGGTAGCTACAAGGTGGTCTACCATATCTATCAGCTTGGTGTGCATTGTAGAATGGTCTTTGTCCATGATATCTAGGAGGGTGTTGTTGCCTAAAGGGTTGATCAGATCCTCTTGGTTCCATCCATCTTTGATTGCTTAGACTTTGATGCATAGTCATGTTATAGCTTCCATTCCTTTCAACAAAAGTAGAACCAAACTCAAAGTGAGAGGGGTGAGAATTCATAGTAGTTATCAGAAATAAAAAAGGGGAAGAGAAAAAAACAAATAAACAAGTAAAAGAAAAATATTTACAATAACCAATAATAAGGCACACGTTGCAATTCCCCGGCAACGGCGCCAATTTGACGTTAGTATTTTTGCTAGTAAAGAATTTTATAAAAATATAGTCGCGTTGTAAGTATAGATTCTAAACCAACAGAAAATTTCATCGTACAAACATTTGGTTATCATAAGTAACAAACCCAATAAAACTAATTAACCGACGTATTCAAACCTCGGGTCGTCTTCTCAAGGAATTGCAGGGAGATATGTTCTTATTATTGGTTATGGGTCTTGTAAATTGGGGGTTTTTGAAAGTAAGGAAGAAGTATGTTAATTGACAAGTAAAATAAATAAATGACTATAAAATAAACTCTTGGCAAGATATGAGAAATTGGAAGTCCTATCCTAGTTATCCTTATCGATGGTGATGAGAATTGAGTTTTAATCCCACTTAGTTAACCTTTACTAAAGCAAAGAAAAGTTAAGTGGACTAATTAGTTTGATCATCGGGTCCTAGCCAATTCCTAAGAAAGGACTAGAGTTATTGGAATTCAATTCAATTAGCAAAAATAACAATTATCAATCATGATGAGTTTGATAACTCAAGAGTCTCCAATTAATCAATTAAAGCCAAGAATATAAAAAGCTAGATAAAAATCATATGTCTAAAAATACCTAAATTTATATCAAATAAAGAAAATCATAACATGAATGGTCATTAAACAAATAAAAGAGAAAATAAATAAATAAGAACATTGAACCTGAGATGAAGAAGAAATATTCCTAATTTCTAAAAATCCTAATCCTAATCCTAAGAGAGAGGAGAGAACTTCTCTCCCTAAAAACTACATCTAATCCTCAAGCTATGTATGAATGAATCGTATTTTCTATCCATCCTCATGTATGGATGGATTCCTCCATTTATAATCCTTCAATCTGTGTTCTCTGGGCTTGGATCTGGGCCAAAAGGGGCCCAGAAATCGCTGAGGACGACTTCTATAAATTCTGCAGATCACGCATGTCACGCGTTTGCGTGGGTCATAGGGTCGCGTCATCTGGAGTTTTATTTGTCACGCGTTCACTTCGATCATGCGTCTGCGTCATCTGTGTTCTGCTTAAGGCGCGCGGCCGCGTCAGTCACGCGTTCGCGTCGCTGCCAGTTTCTTCAAAAACTCCATTTTGTGCTTTCCTTCTATTTTTGTATGTTTCCTTTCCATCCTTTAAGTCATTCATGCCTTAGAAGCTCTGCAACTACTCAACACACAAATCACGGCATCGAATGGTAATAAAGGGTAATTAAAATAATTACTTTTAAAGCATAGAAAACATGTATTTCACATATATCACATAATAAGGAAGGGAAAGCAAAACTATACAATTTACATGAATAAGTAGGTGAAGGGTTGAATAAATCACTTAAATTGAGCACAATATATATAATAAAATATGGATTTATCAGGCGTGCCACGCCCAACCTGGCGTGCTACGCCCCTTTTGTGTCCTCCGTTTTGCTCTCTGGTATTTTGTACTAGTGTGCCACGCCTAGTCCCTGGCGTGCCACGCCCACATGCATGCTTGGATCCCCCTTCTGGAATTTAGTACTGGCGTGCCACACCAGTGCATTTTTGTGGCATTTGCCCCCCTAAGTGACACGCCAGTCTCACACGCCCAGCTTCTTGTTTATCTTCTTCCCATTTTTGACACCTTTTCACCTGCAATTCAGCACAACTCATCTCAAAGTAGTGTACCATAATATTCATCAAATAATGCATGAATTGTACTGATCAAATGAGATTTGTGCTCTTTTATGGTCTTCTTTATGTAAGAAAGAAAGGTAGATGATGCAAGTCATCACTTGGTAAGGTTAGCCTTTCCTCATCTCATCTATCACGTATGCAATTTAATTGGAGTTGTCATAGGAGAAGACATCCTCATTGAAGAGGACAAGCCCATCACTAAAAAGAGGATGGAGCAAATAAGAGAGCCCACTCGTGGACCTCAACAAGAGCATGAGAAAGTCCCTCATCAAAAAATCCCTGAGATGCCTCAAGGGATGTATTTTTCTCCACACAACTATTGGGAGCAACTCAACACCTCTTTGAGAGATTTGAGTTCCAATATGGAGCAACTAAGGGTGGAGCACCAAGAGAACTCCATTATTCTCCATGAAATTAGAGAGGATCAAATAGCCATGAGGGAAGAGCAACAAAGGCAAGGAAGAGACATAGAGGAGCTCAAGCATTCCATTGGATCTTCAAGAGGAAGAACTAGCCGCCATCACTAAGATGGACCCGTTCTTTGATTTCCTTGTTCTTATCTTTCTGTTTTTTTATTTTTATGCTTTATGTTTTATCTATGTTTATGTCTTCATTACATGATCATTAGTGTATAGTATCTATGTCTTAAGGCTATGAATGTCCTATGAACCCTTCACCTTTCTTAAATAAAAAATGTGCCTAATTACAAAAGAACAAGAAGTACTTGAATTTCGAAATTTATCTTGAAATTAGTTTGATTATTTTGATGTGGTGGCAATACCTTTTGTTTTCTGAATGAATGCTTAAACAGTGCATAATTTTGATAGTGAAGTTTATGAATGTTAAAATTGTTGGCTCTTGAAAGAATGATGAAAAAAGAGAAATGTTATTGATAATCTGAAAAATCATAAAATTGATTCTTGAAGCAAGAAAAAGCAGTGAATAATAAAGCTTGCGGAAAAAATGGCAAAAAAGAAAAAGAAAGAAAAAGAAAAAGCAAGCAGAAAAAGCCAATAGCCCTTTAAACCAAAAAGCAAGGGTAAAAGGGATCCAAGGCTTTGAGCATTAATGGATAGGAGGGCCCAAAGGAATAAAATCCTGGCCTAAGCGGCTAAATCAAGCTGTCCCTAACCATGTGCTTGTGTCATGAAGGTCCAAGTGAAAAGCTTGAGACTGAGTGGTTAAAGTCGTGATCCAAAGCAGAAAGAGTGTGCTTAAAAACTCTGGACACCTCTAACTGGGGACTTTAGCAAAGCTGAGTCACAATCTGAAAAGGTTCACCCAGTTATGTGTCTGTGGCATTTATGTATCCGGTGGTAATACTGGAAAATAAAGTGCTTAGGGTCACGGCCAAGACTCATAAAGTAGCTGTGTTCAGGAATCAACATACTAAATTAGGAGAATCAATAACACTATCTAAATTCTGAATTCCTAGAGATGCTAATCATTCTGAACTTCAAAGGATAAAGTGAGATGCCAAAACTGTTCAGAAGTAAAAAGCTACTAGTCCCACTCATCTAATTGGAACTAAGCTTCATTGATATTTTGGAATTCACTGTATATTCTCTTCTTTTTATTCTATTTTGTTTTCAATTGCTTGGGGACAAGCAACAATTTAAGTTTGGTGTTGTAATGAGCGGATAATTTATACGCTTTTTTGGCATTATTTTTAGTATGATTTAGTTATTTTTTAGTATATAATTATTAGTTTTTATGAAAAAATCATATTTCTGGACTTTACTATGAGTTTGTGTGTTTTTCTGTGATTTCAGGTATTTTCTGGCTGAAATTGAGGGACCTGAGCAAAAATCTGATTCAAAGGCTGAAAAAGGATTGCAGATGCTGTTGGATTCTGACCTCCCTGCACTCGAAATGAATTTTCTAGAGCTACAGAAGCCTAATTGGCACGCTCTTAATTGCATTGGAAAGTAGACATCTTGGGCTTTCCAGCAATAGATAATAGTTCATACTTTGCCCGCGTTTTGATAACGCAAACTGACGTTTTAACGTCAACTTTCTACCCTTTTCTGGCGTTAAACGCTAGAACTGGCATAAAAGCTGGAGTTAAACGCCCAAACTGGCACCAAAGCTGGCATTTAACTCCAAGAAAAGCCTATGCACATGAAAGCTTCAATGCTCAGCCCAAACACACACCAAGTGGGCCCCGGAAGTGGATTTCTGCATCATTTACTTATCTCTGTAAATCCTAGGTTACTAGTCATTATAAATAGGACCTTTTACTATTGTATTTTCATAGAGGGGGAGATCTTGAGATCATTTTTGAGACTATCTTTGTATCACTGTTGATCTTTTGTTCACGCTTAGGGGGCTGGCCATTTAGCCATGCCTGGACCTTCATCACTTATGTATTTTCAACGGTGGAGTTTCTACACCTCATAGATTAAGGTGTGGAGCTCTGCTGTTCCTCATGAATTAATGCAATTACTACTGTTTTCTATTCAATTCAAGCTTATTCTTGTTCTAAGATATTCATTCACACTTCAACATGATGAATGTGATGATCAAGTGACACTCATCACCATTCTCACTTATGAACGCGTGCCTGACAACCACTTCCGTTCTACCTGAAAACAAGCTTGAATGTATATCTCTTGGCCTCCTGGTCCACAACGCATGGTTGCCTCTCTTGACAACAGAGCTTTCCATTCCGTGAGATCAGAGTCTTCGTGGTATAAGCTAAAATCAATTGGCAGCATTCTTGAGATCCGAAAAGTCTAAACCTTGTCTGTGGTATTCCGAGTAGGATCTGGGATGGGATGACTGTGATGATCTTCAAACTCGCGAGTGCTGGGCGCAGTGACAGTGTGCAAAAGGATCATTGGATCTTATTCCAACACAAGTGAGAACCGACAGATGATTAGCCCTACGTTACCCGTAGCCGGACCATTTTCACTGAGAGGACGGACGGTAGCCATTAGCAATGGTGATCCCCCAACATACAGCTTGCCATGAAAAGGAGTACGCATGACTAGATGAAACCAGTAGGAAAGCAGGGATTCAAAAGGAACAAAGCATCTCCATATGCTAATCTGAAATTCCTACCAATGAATTACATAAGTATCTCTATCCTATTTTATGTTTTATCTGTCTTTTAATTATCAACACCCCATAATCATTTAAATCTGCCTGACTGAGATTTACAAGATGACGATAGCTTGCTTCAAGCCGACAATCTCCGTGGGATGGACCCTTACTCACGTAAGGTATTACTTGGACAACCCAGTGCACTTGCTGGTCAGCTACGCGGAGTTGTGAAGAAAGTGTGTGAGATCACGATTTCGCGTACCAGGCTGCTTCTGCAGCTATGGCCCTAGCCTTCTCCCTCTCCGCCATAAGCTCCAATCCAACATTATTGGCCTCCAACTCGTCCTTCAATCCCTTCACCCTATCATAATCGGCCTTAGCCTCTTCAAGAAAAGCTTTAGTGGCACGGACAGGAGACTCTTTAACAACCCGAGACAAGGCAGCACTAAGATTAGCCATCTGAATACTATTGCTTGATATAAAGTCAAGGTGGTGAAGGATTAACACATCATCAGTAGGAACCTTGCCATAAGGAGCAATAAGTTCTAAAGCGAAAGCCATACTATCAAAGTCTTTATCATCCAAATTATAAGCCCCAGCAGTCCTCAGCTTCTTGGAGGAGGACCAGAGGAAGTAGGGAAGGAGGCAGCACCAGAAGTCGCCAAGGGAGGCTCAGTAGGAACTGTCCGAACTCGAGGGGTCAGGATGACCTTCCTCGGACCCTGAGGGTCGGACTCCGGCTTCTTCGAGGAACCTGACTAGAACCCTCCCCCGACATCTTGCTCTGAATGTTTTTAGTGGCCACCGTTTCCTCGGTCTTCCTGAGGACCTTCATCGAATCAGAATTAGCAACCATCTGAAAAAAAAAAGAATGGAACCACAGAAACAGTAATGCAATGAGCAAATAAAGTAACAAGAGAAGACTGCCTTATAAAGAAGTCGGACGCTACCTAGCTCGGAACGGAGGAAAGCAGGATCTCCTAAAAACCTCTTCATGTCCATATGACGAGGCTCCCCCAATGCTCCTCTAAGACACCTACAAAAGCCCTCTCTACCTCATCTAGACTCTCCCATGGGTACTTAAGGACTACATGGTCTTTTGCCACCATAAGGGAAAGGTCAGCTCATCGTTTTCGTCCAGGAAGAAGGGGCACACAGCCTCAACAGCCCGGACTTTGAAATAATAGTTTTTAAAGTCCCAAAAAGAGTCATCAAACATGGAAAAAACTTTCTTGCCCTAGGTAGCTGAAGAACTGAAGATTGATGGTTTAGAAGTTATAATAAATTCTCGTTGCAAGTATAGTTTCTAAACCAAGCAATCAACCTTTCTTACAAAAGTTTTGGTTGTCACAAGTAATAAACCCCTTTGGAATTGATAACCGAAGTATTTAAACCTCGGGTCATCTTCTCAAGGAATTGTAGGGAGGTGTTCTTATTATTGGTTATGAGTCTGTGTAAATTGGGGTTTTGGATTAAGAAATAAGAAGAGTGAATTGCAGAGAAAATAAAATAATAACAATAAAAAGCCTTGACTAGGAGAAGATTAATCGGAAGTTCTATCCTTGTTGGAATTTTCTCAAGATCAATTAATAATTAGTAGTTGTTTCTACTTAGTTAACCCTCAATGAATGAAGGAAAGTCAAGTTAAAAGTCAACTTCTATTCACAAGTTCTAATCCTCTCCCTTGGGAAGGATTAGAGTTAGTGACTAACAAGCCAACCAACAATGAACCAATTACAATTGAACTCTTGAGTATTCCAACTCAAGGTTCTCCTTTTAATCAACTCCCAATCAAGTTGGGAGTCTACTCTATCAACATGCATACCATCTTCGTTGTTGGGAGAAGGGAGTAGAAAAGAGACATGATAATAGAATTGAAAGCAATTAAAATAAATAATAAAATTAAATGAAAAAGTACTCTTTGCATTAATAATTTAAATGAACATTGAACCTATGATGAGGAAGAAATAAATCCTAAATCCTTTAAGAGGAATCCTAATCCTAAGAGAAAGGAGAGAGCCTCTCTCTCTAAAGCTACATCTAAATTCTGAAAAAATGAATTCTGAGTTTGATCTCAAGTGTCCCCTTCATTCCTCCACTTTGCATCCTTTAATCTGTGTTTTCTGGGCTTGAAACTGGGCCGGAAATAGCCCAGGATTCGCTGGTTGCGAAATCTGCCACGCTGATTTTCGTCACTGCGACACGTCCGCATGGAGCACGCGTTTGCGTCGCCTAGCTGTACGGCCACTATGACAAATTATATATCAAATCGAAGCCCCGGCGCTAGATTTTACTAACGCAACTGAAACCGCATCATTTGGACCTCTGTAGCTCAAGTTATGGCCGTTTGAGTGCGAAGAGGTCAGGCTGGACAGCTTAGCAATTTCTTCAAGTTCTTGTATTCCTTCCACTTTTGCATGCTTCCTTTCCATCCTCTAACCCATTCTGCCCTATAATCCCTGAAATCACTTAACACACATATCAAGGCATCGAATGGTAATAAGAAAGGTTTAAACATAGCAAAATTAAGACCAAAGAAGCATGTTTTTCAATCATAGCACAAAATCAGGAAGGAAAATGTAAAATATGCAAATCATATGAATAAGTGGGTAAAGAGTTGATAAAAACCACTCAATTGAGCACAAGATAAATAATAAAATAGTGGTTTATCAATCTCCCCACACTTAAACATTAGCATGTCCTCATGCTAAGCTCAAGAGAAGCTATAAAGAAGTGAAGAGGAATGATAGAGAGTATGCAATGCAACCTATCTATGCGGATGCAACTACATGCAAAATGTTTCTACCTACTTGGTTAAAAGTAAATAAGTTCTCCAAGACAAATATGAATCAAATTCCACTAATTCAAACTACACAATAAAAGACAAGTAAACTTGTAAGAAGATAGCTCATGAAAGCAGGAAACATATAATCAATCATTGAACCCTCACTGGTAGTGTATATCACTCTAGTCTCTCAAGTGTATAGGGTAATCACTCTATTCTTCTCTAATCATGCTTTCTAAACTTTGTTCTTCATCTAACCAATCAACAAATATTTAATGTACCAATGCACACATCATGAGGTCTTTTCAGGGTTGTAATGGGGCTGAGGTAAAGGTAAGGATATATGTATGGCCAAGCGAGTTTTATAAATTGAATCTTTAATTAACCTAAGCTTTCATCTAACATACATATACTTTATATAACTTCAGAATCATGCCTAGCTACCCAAAATTCCCACTTTTATATCACATACTCATGTATCAACTTTTCTTTTAATTTGTGTCACATATGCATTGATCTTTTATTAACTTAACATTGGGGTAATTTTGTCCCCTTATTTATTTATTTATATTATATATATATATTATTTATTTTTTTTCTTTTTTTTCTCTTTTTCTTATAGAGACATAAAAACTAAAATAACATATCAATGCATATGGAATTTTTAATTTTCTGTTTTACATGAGTAGATACCCAAATTTTTCAATATTCAGAATTAGAAACATGATACATTCCCTTATTAACCCATGTTCCCACAGTTTTCCCACACTTAGTTGATGCACAACCTCTATCTTAAGCTAACCAAAGATTCAATTGGGATATTTAATTTGTTTTTCTGCTTAAGGCTAGTGATGTGGTAAAATATTAAACAAATGGGGATTAAAAAGCTCAAAGTGGCTAACAAAGGTAATTTAATGGGTAGGCTTATTTGGGATAAGTGAGGTAAACAAATGATGGTCTCAATCATATGTAAGCATGTAAATATACTAAATAATGGACATATAGAATAGAACAAAGTAAAGATTGCAATCATAGAGAAGAAAACACACAAGAATAAAATATTATGGTTAAATAATATAACCATGCAATTAAGCTCAAATCTCACAGGTTGTGTGTTCTTTGCCTCAAAAATCATGTTCCAAATACAACTTCAAACAAATTTAACAAAAAAAAATTTTCAATTTAAATTAGCGAGATACTATAAAAATTTCTTGAAAAAGAAAATATTACTTCAACTAAGTAGTAACTAAATGCATAAAATCAACTACACATGCAATCTATTATGCAATGCAACAATGAACAAACAAAGAAAATAGAATATTGGTGTTGAGAAGAGAATAACTAACCCGTGGAGATCAGTATCGACCTCCCCACACTTAAAGATTGCACCGTCCTCGGTGCATGCTAAGATGTACAAGTGGACGGGCTGCTCCAACTGATGCCTTTCACTATAGATTGTGCAGATTGACTTGCCTGTCTCCCCAGTTAGAAGCTTACCCTTTCCCTTCCTCGGTGGCCATCCTGAAAGAAGAGAAAAAGAAGGAAAGTAACCCAGAAATAAAGATAAAAACATAAAGAAAATATGGGTGTTAATGCCAAATAATAAAGGTCTCAATTACATGGTAGCTACAACATGCAAGTGAGAAAATAGTGGAAGCAAATGGCATATCAATAGTGCAAAAGTTGCAACAAAGGGGAAGAGAGTGTGGGTAATGCAAGATAGTGTAAGTGCATATCAATGCAAAAAGAATATCAGTATTATAAAAATTAGCATTGATTTAAGAATAATACCCAATCAGAATAAAACAAGTCATGAAGCACAAGAATAATTCAAGAAAAGATGCAATAGTTGAAGAAGAGAATTTTAACACCAATGAAAAAAGAAAAAGAAAGTAAGAAAGGAGGAAGAAAGAAATAAGAAGGAAAGAAAAGATTTAGATATGGGGAAGAAAAGATAAGATATTTGATTGATTTGGATAAGTTGTGCGGCGCAGGCGACACGAGCGCGTGGGGCACGCGGTCGCGTGGATAGCGCTTCGATGAAGTGACGCGAACGCGTGAGTCACGCGTTCGCGTAAAGTGATTTGTGCATTCAGCGCAAGTGCAGCCTCGCGGCCTCGCAACTCTCTGGTGAAAAACTTATTTTGCCAAAACTTTGGGTGATGCGATTGCGTGGTTGACGGGATCGTGTGGTTGGCCTTGTTTTAAAGAACGGCGCAGACGCGTGGGGCACGCGTTCGCGTAGAAGGGCTTGTGCTTCTAGCACGAGTCCAGCCCAATTCCAGCTCAACTTTCAGCCATACACTCCTATACGTTGATTTACAGGGCACGCGTTCGCGTGGGTGACACGGACGCGTCATCGACGCGGTCACGTGGATCAATTTGTGCCAAAGGCACACCTCCAGCCACACTTTCGCGTGACACTCTGTTCATTCTTATTTTCTTCCCAACACACATATGACGCGAACGCGTCGCGTGTGAAATTGTTTTTTTTTTAATAATGCAGTATGCAGAATGCAATGCTAATATGAATGTTATGCATGATTCCAGATTCAATCAAAACTCAAAAATAGACTGAAATTAAAACTGAAAAAGGAACAATCATACCATGGTGGGTTGTCTCCCACCTAGCACTTTTAGTTAAAGTCCTTAAGTTGGACATTTGGTGAGCTCCCTGTTATGGTGGCTTATGCTTGTACTGATCCAGGAATCCCCACCAATGTTTGTACTTCCAATAGCCTCCGGGATCCCAAACTAGGCGAAGAAAGCCTTCAAGTAAGTTAAAGCAAGTGACAAGGCCCCAAGAGTGATGACTATTGGAATGAATTCCGGGGTCCCAAACCTTGCTTTTACACCCGTCTTCTTGTTGATCATTATGATTCCATCCGGGTAGCAAGCAATCTGAATTCTCACTAAAGCAGCCAAACAACTTCCTAGACCCATTCAGTTGAGCTCTACATCAACCTTTGCGTTTAAACTTAAAGCTTCCAACCATAATGAACTTTGCAGGACAATTCTTACCACTAACCATCTTCCTCTTACTCTTTATGCCACAAAGAGCTCTAAGTTGACCATCTGTCTCCAGCAGCCCATATTCAGGTGGAATTAGAAAGCTGAGGGATATGAATTTTACCCACTTGAATGTTGTGAAGGATGATGGCAACTTAGGGGGAGGTGTTTCTAATGAACGTACAAGCTCCACTCCCTTGTGCTCTTCTTTGACCTTTTCCACCTCTTTGCAAGCTTCTTCAATTTCAACCTCTTCCTCTTGGTAGCTTTCTTCTAATTTGATCTCTTCTTCACTGCTTACCAAGGGCATGGGAGGCTGTGCTTCTTCTTCTTTAATCTCCATGTCAAGTTCTACAGGAGAGGATTCAAACACCTTGGAAGGAGACTCTATGAATGGACTTTCCAATGGAGGCTCAGAATCTCCTAAGTCTTCGACCACTTCTTTTTCTTCAATAATTCTGGCTTCCTCCATTTGTTCCAGTACAAATTCATGATCCTTACTGTCCACTGGAGTTTCTAGTATCTCCTTCATGCTACGTTCTTCACTAGATTCTCCACACGAAGCCATGGGGGTTCCTTGAGTGTCCAAACGTCTGGAAGGTAATTGATTTATTGTTTGCTCCAGTTGATGAAGGGTTGCATGAAATTGATCTACTATTTCCTTGAGGTGAGCCTGTGATTCTTGGGTCGATGGATAGGGATATGGTGCATAGGGAAGTGGTGGTTCTTGGGAGTAATTGGATTAGAATTGATGTGGATATGGGTTAGGGTCATATGGAGGTGAATGGTGGAAAGGGGCTTGTGAGTTTGGTGGTTCAAAGGTATGTTGTGGAGGTGGTTCATAAGCATAGGGTGGGGCTTGTTGGTAACTACAAGGGGGTCCACCATATCTATCATCTTGGTATGCATTGTAGAATGGTCTTCGTCCATGATATCTTGGAAGGTGTTGTTGCCTAAAGGGTTGATCAGATCCTCTTGGCTCCGTCCATCTTTGATTGCTTTGACCTTGATGCATATTCCTGTTATAGCTTCCTCTTCCTGCAACATAGTTGTAACCAGACTCATAGCCAAAAGGGTGAGAGTTCATAGTAGTAGGAGAAAATTAGAAACAAAAACTAACAAAAAGAAATATTTTGAAAAAGATATGATTTTTTAAAAAAAATAAGATAATATTTTGAAAAATATATGATTTTTGAAATAAGATAAGATAAAATTTTGAAAAAAATATGATTTTTTTTGAAAAAGAAATAAATCCTAAATCCTTTAAGAGGAATCCTAATCCTAAGAGAGAGGAGAGAGCCTCTCTCTCTAAAGCTACATCTAAATTGTGAAAAAATGAATTCTGAGTTTGATCTCAAGTGTCCCCTTCATTCCTCCACTTTGCATCCTTTAATCTTTGTTTTCTGGGCTTGAAACTGGGCCGGAAATAGCCCAGGATTCGCTGGTTGCGAAATCTGCCATGCTGATTTTTGTCACTGCGATGCATCCACGTGGAGCATGCGTTTGCGTCATCTAGCTATATGGCAACTATGGCAAATTATATATCAAATCGAAGTCACGGACGTTAGCTTTCCAACGCAACTGGAATCGCATCATTTGGACATCTGTAACTCAAGTTATGGCCATTTGAGTGCAAAGAGGTAAGGTTGGACAGCTTAGCAATTTCTTCAAGTTCTTGTATTCCTTCCACTTTTGCATGCTTCCTTTCCATCCTCTAAGCCATTCTGCCACGTAATCCCTGAAATCACTTAACACACATATCAAGGCATTGAATGGTAATAAGAGAGGATTAAACATAGCAAAATTAAGACCAAAGAAGCATGTTTTCAATCATAGCACAGAATTAGGAAGAAAAATGTAAAACATGCAAATCATATGAATAAGTGGGTAAAGAGTTGATAAAAATCACTCAATTGAGCACAAGATAAACCATAAAATAGTGGTTTATTAGTAGCCCGGAAGGAGATCCAAGAAGCCTTCTTCTTGGCCGCCCCCGGTTTGGTCAGCACAAACAAATAAAGGAAAAGGGAAAGGGTAGGTCGGACACCCAGTTCTTGACACAACTGAAAAATCTTCATAAAGGCCCAAGAGTTCGGGTGAAGCTACGAAGGGACCACATTACAATTCCAGAGAACTTTGGTCTCAAATGCGGTAAAAGGAAAGGTAATGCCAAGTTGGGTAAAGAAATAGTCATAGGCATAAAAGGAAGGATGCTCCGCCCGACTTAAGGGAGGAAAAGTAACCCTCTCCTCGGGCTCGGGTGACACTAGCTCATAGTTCTTCTCATCCTCCCTATGCTCACAAATCCTATGAAATCTCCTAAGCTTCTTACAGAACTCTGGGTCAGCTACAGTAACACACACTAATACTATGGAATCTAACCAGTCAGCCATACCAGCAGGGACATTTGTAGACATCTCGACAATATTCTTACGAGAAGACAAAAGAAACTACACCTACAGCAAGGAAATAAAAGGAATGTCACCACCAAAACAACTTGGACAGAATTAACAAAAGCGAAGCAAGCACACAGCAAATGAAAGGTGGTGCACGAAATTGAAAATCACAATTCTTTACAATTCCGCACAACTAACCAGCAAGTGCACTAGGTTGTCCAAGTAATACCTTACGTGAGTAAGGGTCGATCCCACGGAGATTATTGGTTTGAAGCAAACTATGTTTATTTTATTAATCTTAGTCAGGATGCCAATAAGGTTATTTGGATTTAATTGTAAGAAGTAAAAGTGTTTGGAATGAGTAATTGTTACTTTATTAATGGAGAATATGTTGGAGTTTTGGAGATGCTTTGTCCTCTGAATTCCTGCAATGTAATATTCAACTCAATTGTTTGTAAAGTTCCATCCATGGCAAGCTGTATGTAGGGTGTCACCATTGTCAGTGGCTACTTCCCATCCTCTCAGTGAAAACGGTCCAGATGCTCTGTCACAGCACGGCTAATCAGCTGTTGGTTCTCGATCATGTTGGAATAGGATCCATTGATCCTTTTGCGTTTGTCATCACGCCCAGCAATCGCAAGTTTGAAGCTCGTCACAGCCATTCAATCCTTGAATCCTACTCGGAATACCACAGACAAGATTTAGACTTTCCGGATCCTCAAGAGTGGCCGCCATCAGTTCTAGCTTATACCACGAAGATTCTGATTAAGGAAGCTAAGAGATGATCATTCAATCTGATGTAGAACGGAGGTGTTTGTCAGGCACACGTTCATGGATAGGGGAAGGTGATGAGTGTCACGGATCATCACCTCCTTCACAATTAAGCGCGAATGAACATCTTAGATAGGAACACACACACGTTTGAATGGAGAAATAGAAACAATTGCATTAACTCATTGAGACGCTGCAGAGCTCCTCACCCCCAACAATGGAGTTTAGAGACTCATGCTGTCAAAGCGTATAAAATTCAGATCTGAAAATGTCATGAGGTACAAGGTAATCCTCTAAAAGTTGTTTAAATAGTAAACTAGTAACCTAGGTTTACAGAAATTAAGTGAACTAAGATAATTGGTGCATAAATCCACTTCTGGGGCCCACTTGGTGTGCACTGGGGCTGAGACTAAAGCTTCTCACGTGCTTGGCTGTTTTTGGAGTTGAACGCCAGGTTGTGACGTGTTTTGGGCGTTGAACTCCAACTTGTAACCTGTTTTTGGCGCTGGACGCCAGACAGCAGCATGATACTGGCGTTGAACGCCAGTTTACGTAGTCTATCTTCGTGCAAAGTATGGACTATTATATATTGCTGGAAAGCCTTGGATGTCTACTTTCCAACGCCGTTGAGAGCGCGCCAATTGGACTTCTGTAGCTCTAGAAAATTTATTTCGAGTGCAGGGAGGTCAAAATCCAACAGCATCAGCAGTCCTTTTTCAGCCTAAACCAGATTTTTGCTCAGCTCCCTCAATTTCAGCCAAAAATTACCTGAAATCACAGAAAAATACACAAACTCATAGTAAAGTCCAGAAATATGATTTTTTCTTAAAAACTAATAAAATTCTATTAAAAACTAATTAAAACATACTAAAATCTACATGAAATTACCCCCAAAAAGCGTATAAAATATCCGCTCATCACAACACCAAACTTAAACTGTTGCCTGTCCTCAAGCAACTAGATAAATAAAATAGGATGAAAAGAAATTAAGAAGCAATAATATATCAGAGTTTTAAGTGAAGCTCAGATTCTAATTAGATGAGCGGGGCTAGTAGCTTTTTGCTTCCAAACAGTTTTGGCATATCACTTTATCCTTTGAAATTCAGAATGATTGGCATCCATAGGAACTCAGAATTCAGATAGTATTATTGATTTTCCTTGTTAAGTATGTTGATTATTGAACACAGCTACTTTTATGAGTCTTGGCCGTGGCCCTAAGCACTTTGTTTTCCAGTATTACCACCGGATACACAAATGCCACAGACACATGACTGGGTGAACCTTTTTCAGATTGTGACTCAGCTTTGCTAGAGTCCCCAGTTAGAGGTGTCCAGAGCTCTTAAGCACACTCTTTTTGCTTTGGATCACGACTTTAACCACTCAGTCTCAAGCTTTTCACTTGGACCTTCATGACACAAGCACATGGTTAGGGACAGCTTGATTTAGCCGCTTAGGCCTGAATTTTATTTCCTTGGGCCCTCCTATCCATTAATGCTCAAAGCCTTGGATCCTTTTTACCTTTGCCTTTTGGTTTTAAGGGCTATTGGCTTTTTTTTTGCTTGCTTTTTTTTTGTTTTTTTTTCTACTGCTTTTTCTTGCTTCAAGAATCAATTTCATGATTTTTCAGATCATCAATAACATTTCTCTTGTTCATCATTCTTTCAGGAGCCAACAATTTTAACATTCATAAAATTCAATATCCAAAATATGCACTGTTCAATCATTCATTCAGAGGACAAAAAGTATTGCCACCACATATAAATAATTAGAATTTTCCTTATTAAGAACTTGAAAAAAATTCAATTGCCTCTTTATTCTAAAAATCTACTTTTTTATTCATGTTTGATGATGATGAGAAAAATAAATTATAACTTAATTGGAAATAAAACCAAAATAGACATTCTAATTACTACTACTCCTATATAACTTCTAAGGTAAATTTCTATAATAATACTATCACAGAGTTAAAACTTAAAATTAGAACTTAACAACCTGTATTTTGGGAAGTGGATGTTCCTCTAGTCTATGGGGTGCTTGGTCCTTCAAGAGATAAGTTCTGATGCTTCAGTTCCTTTAAGTTACGCCCTTGCTCTTCTTGTTCCCTTAGGTGCCATGATCTTGATGAGTTTTAGCTCAGTGATCATGACAAATCACACCAAACTTAGAGGTTTGCTTGTCCTCAAGCAAAATAAAGGATAGGAGAGGAATAGAGGGAGAGGCAATTTCGAAATCCAAAAGATATGATGAGTTGAAAAAGATTTGAAAAAGATTTGGATTGGAAAAAGATTTGTGTTTATGAATTAAGATACATTTGATATTTTTGAAAAAGGGATTTCAGAAATTAGGGTTTTTAGAAATTAGGATTAAAATTTTTGGAATTGAAGGATGATATTTTGAAACATGTTTATGCAAGAAATCATGAATTGAAACATAAAAATTAGAAAATTTGTGAAGAAAAACGAATTTTACCTCATCCCCACCATTCTGGCGTTAAACGCCCAAATGCTGCATGTTTTGGGCGTTTAATGCCCAATTGCTGCTTCTCCTATTGTTGCTTCTTTCTGGCGTTGAACGCCAGGAAGTCCTTTGTCACTGGGCGTTTTTCTAAACACCCAGGATGCTGTAATTCTGGCGTTAAACGCCCAGAAGGAGCTTCTTTCTGGCGTTTAACGCCTAGAAGATGCTCCTTTCTGGCGTTCAACGCCCAGATGGCTATCTTTACTGGCGTTGAACGCCTAGTGGATGCTTCTTTTGGGCGTTCAACGCCCAAAACATTTCTTACTGGCTTTTTCACGCTAGTGAGCTTCCAAATTCCCCTGTAATTCTGTGAATTCAATCAATTGCTATTTTACCTTTTGAAGATACTTTGACATATACCTGTAAAAATCAATTAATTAACCAAAACGAATAAAATTAAATTTTGTGAATGGCTGGGTTGCCTCCCAGCAAGCGCTTCTTGTAACAACCCTGATTTTTCGAGTACGCGAGATCTTTTCTGAAAGTACGGAGAACTCCGGAGGATCAGTAAGGGGAGAAGCTTTGATATATTATCAAGTATCTCAATCCTCATTGTCATTATGTCCTCCTTAAGCTAGAACCTTTTCCAAGGCAAGCTCGATAACGCGGACACGAAGAACATAGTTTTTGAACCGTATCGGTTAGGAGTTTTGATTCTAGTTTTCGTAAATAGGCTCAGTTTGACGAACCAGACTCGATTCATGAGAGAAGAGAGATAATAGGATAATATTATCATTATATTAGTAATAAAAGTTTCTTGAATGATATTATAAGGTTACCTGGTCAGTTTTAGTTAAAAACAGAAAATCGGTTTAACCGAATTTACGGTTTACTGGTGCAGCTTAGCACCAGCACTCTCTGATGACTTTAGCAATGCTAAGGCCTCATTATTCATGTTTTATTCTCATAATAAATATGTTACTAGTGTCATTTATGCTAGTAGCTCAGAAAATAATTTTTAGAGATGTTTTTGCAAGTGTTCCGATACACCTAGTTTTAGTAGTTATACACCAGAGATATTTTAATATTATTTTAATCCACCTCCAAGCCAACCAATCACAACTCACCCTACACCCCCAAAACCCCCAAGGCTGCCTCATTTGCTCATTGTGGCCGAAAATCACCAAGAGAAAAAGGAGAGAAAGTTCTTGGTTCATAAATCTTCAAAGCTTGATTTCTTCTGAACTAAAACTCAAATCAAAACACCGATTTCACCAAAATGATCCTCTCTTCTTCCTCTACATAACCATGTGAATTATCAAGGCTGGAAATAAGGTGAGATGGCTGTCTCTCTCCCTCTTCAATTTGGTTTCAAGGAAACATGGGTAAAAATGTGTTTTCTTGATGTGTTTTAGGAGGAAAAAGTGCTTAAGGACCACCTGAAAGTTTGATTGAATTAGGAGCAGCAAAACCAGGTAGGGTGTCACGAAATTAATCTTGATTATTTGTGTTTGATTTGTGTGAATGTTGTATAAATTGGCTGTGCTAAAAATTGGTTGCATATATGATTGATTCTTGGTGAAAATTTGGTGAAATTTTGATGAAATTTGATGAAATTCAAGCTTTATGTTCATGTTCTTGGAGCAGCTGGAAAAACGAAACCCTAGGCTTAAATTGAGGTTCAATTTGTGATGAAATCATGTAGAAAAGATGGGGTTTTAGTGGCTGCTAATTTATTATGAATTTTGGTAAAAATCGGTTGCTGAAAAGATTGAAAAACGGGTGAAAACAGAGAAAGAATCTGAAGAATTTATGAAGAACACGAAGAACACTTTGAGTGTGGTGAAGAACAATGAAGAACACCTTTTTGATTCATAAAAGGGCAAGGAAGTAATTATTTTGGTGTTTGAGGGGTTATTTTGTAATTTCTGAAAGTTAGGGTGGTAAAAGTAGAAATATTAAAAGTTACCGGGATAAAAAGTGAATTTTAAAGGTTAAAGGTTAAAGTAAAGTTAATTTTTGAAAATATATTAATAAAATAATAAATAATAATAAAATATTAAATAATAATATTTAATTAAAAATAATATTTTAATAAAAATAATAAAATAATGCAGAAAAGGCAGTTTTCTGTAAAAGCTTTAGAAAGACAACTTTAAGTGCAGAATCTCATAATTACCTTCATAAAACACTTAGGGAGTGGTAATAACATGTTAGTGAGGAAAAGATAAAGAAAAGATAAAAGTTGAAGAAAAGATAAGAATCGAAGAAAAAGTCTGTAAAGTTTTAATAACAGAAGAACAGACAGAGACTAGCGAACGAACTAGGGCAACATAGTTAGTCCTCGAGTTGCGACTAGGGTTAGGTATTATATGAAAAGTTAAACTGTTTCAGTATAGACTTAATGAACCTATACTTGGGACAGGCTAACTATTCATACCGAAATTTACATAAGCTTTAAATATATATGTTAAGCAGAGAAACCAGAGCAGAGTAAAGAAACACAGAGAACAGAGTAACCAGAGCAGAATAGAGGGATACAGAGAAAAGAGTAATCTGAGCCAAGTAAAAAGACATAGAGAAGAGAGTAATGTGACAAAGAGAAATGGTTTGAGTTAAGATGTAAAAGTAAAAGCTGTAGAGTTTGTATGGCGTGATTGAACAGAGAAAGAAAGAGGTACCGCATAAGAATGTGAAAGTGATAATGAATAATGAGAATGTTAATGAATGATGATAATGAGAATGATTATGTAAGAATCTGCTGCAGAGAGGCAGTCAGATAGATGGTGGTACGACCACTGAGAACGCTTTCCTGGGATACCTTGCTATAATGCTTTGCTGTAAGACAGAGGTTGCTTACAGAGGTATCAAGATGAATGTGCTCCTGTAAGACAGAGGTTGCTTACAGTGAGTGTGTTGTGGCTCCTGTAAGACAGAGGTTGCTTACAGTGAGTGTGTTGTGGCTCCTGTAAGACAGAGGTTGCTTACAGTGAGTATGTTGTTGCTCTTGTAAGACAGAGGTTGCTTACAGTGAGTCTGTTGGGCGTATATCGGCTAATAAGTTTCGCCCTGCAAGACAAAGGTTGCTTGCAGTGGATACCCTGCAAGACAAAGGTTGCTTGCAGTGGATATTGCCAACAGGAAAGCCTTATCCAGACAGAGGTTGCTGGGTAACGTCGGGAGCGGGTATGTAACCGACAGATGAGCTCATTACCTGCGCTAGGACTAGACATGCATCATACTTGGTTATGCATTTTCTCTATTATGATTGTTGCATGAATGTATGCTTTATTTGTTTGTGTTCTATTCTTCGTGTTTGTGTCTGTGTTTTACTTTCTTGTATTCTTCTGTTTGCGATCTTTTTTCTGTTTTCTCTATTTTCTCTATTTATCTGTCTTCTGTTACTACTTCTCTATATTCTGCTATTAGTCTGCTAAATAAGACAAAATTAACGAATGTAACTAATAACCCCGGCCCTACTAAGAACTCCCCAGTTCTTACCCCTTCTCTCTCCCTTCCCCCTCCAGATGGAAGCATGAGTACCCTTCCGTAGTTCGCTGATGACCGTTCGTAAAGAGAATTCCGCTCTAGGTAGTCTTCTGAGTCTAGGGTGAATCTCTTTATCTATGTATATGTATATACTGTGAGACCAGCCAACGTCTGCACCCCGTTCGTATGCGCACTTTAACCTGAATCCTGTGTACGAGACTCCCGTTGTGTGGCTACTTGATGAGGTACCAGAGAGACGTCATGTGGCAATGTCTGATCGTGCAGAGGAGTAACAAATGATGTTCTACCTTTTGATGATGTTCCACCTGACTTGAGTTTTGAAGACCTAGAATGTACTTTCCCTCGCTTTAGTAGTTTAGAGGGACTAGGCGAGTATAGAGTCTAGGCTAGCCTGGGTGCCAGCTTAGGGACTTCTTGAACAGGTCAGGACCTGGGATGTTGTATATATATATATGTATATAGATATTATTTAGTTATATCTAGGGGTGTTCTAACTAAAGGTCTATACTCTAACAAAGGCTGGATCACTGAATCTTGTTAACTGCTTGTAATGTATTTATGTGTGGTTGTTTATAACTGTTTTATCTGTTATTATTTGTGAATTGATTATAAATGATTATGTTTATTAATCCAAATGTTTTCAAAAAAAAAATATATATATATATATACCTCGCAATTTAACTACGCTTTTAACACGAATCAGGCTCATATGATAAATAATAGATAATAACTAGGAAGACAAATTGGTAGCACTCAGTTTCCGGTGTGTCCTAGGCGTACTGAAAATTGGGTCGTTACACTTCTTTAATGTCGTTAGCTGGACTATTACTGAGCTTTAATCAAGTCTCAGTTTTGAGCATTCTTGCTCAAAATTGCTTTCAAGATAATGTTTAACTCTCTGTCCATTAACAATGAACTTTTTGTTAGAGTCATTATCCTGAAGCTCTACGTATCCATATGGTGATACACTTGTAATTACATATGGACCTCTCCACCGGGATTTTAATTTCCCGGAGAATAATTTGAGCCTAGAATTAAATAGCAGAACTTTCTGCCCCGGCTCAAAGACTCTGGATGACAATTTCTTATCATGCCATCTCTTTGCTTTCTCTTTGTAAATTTTTGCATTCTCGAAAGCATTGAGTCTAAATTCCTCAAGCTCATTCAAATGGAGCAATCGTTTTTCTCCAGCTAACTTGGCATCAAGGTTCAGGAATCTGGTTGCCCAGTAGGCCTTGTGTTCCAGTTCCACTGGCAAGTGACATGCCTTTCCATACACAAGCTGGTATGGAGAGGTCCCTATAGGGGTCTTGAATGCTGTTCTGTATAACCACAGAGCATCATCCAAGCTTCTTGCCCAATCCCTTCTACGGTTAATTACAGTCCGTTCCAGGATTCTTTTGAGTTCTCTATTTGAGACTTCAGCTTGCCCATTAGTCTGTGGGTGATATGGAGTAGCCACCCTGTGGCTAACTCCGTAATGAACCAAAGCAGAATAGAGCTGTTTATTGCAGAAATGAGTGCCCCCATCACTGATTAGTACTCTAGGGGTGCCAAATCTACTAAAGATGTGTTTCTAGAGGAATTTTAACACTGTTTTAGTGTCATTAGTAGGTGTTGCAATAGCTTCCACCCATTTGGATACATAATCCACTGCCACCAGAATATAAGTGTTTGAGTATGATGGTGGGAAAGGTCCCATGAAGTCAATACCCCATACATCAAACAACTCAATCTCCAAGATCCCTTGCTGAGGCATGGCATAACTGTGAGGCAGATTACCAGATCTTTGGCAACTGTCACAATTAAGTACAAACACTCGGGAATCTTTATAGAGGGTAGGCCAGTAGAAGCCGCATTGGAGGACTCTTGTGGTTGTTCGCTCACTTCCAAAATGTCCTCCAAACTGTGATCCATGGCAGTGCCATAGGATCTTCTGCGCTTCTTCTTTAGGCACACATCGACGGATTACTCCGTCTGCACATCTCTTAAAGAGATACGGCTCATCCCAAAGATAATACTTTGCATCCGTGATCAGCTTCTTTGATTGCTGCCTACTGTATTCTTTGGGTATGAATCTCACTGCCTTGTAGTTTGCAATGTCTGCAAACCACGACACTTCCTGGATGGCAAAGAGTTGCTCATCCGGAAAGGTCTCAGAGATCTCAGTAAGAGGGAGGGACGCCCCTTCTACTGGTTCTATTTGGGACAGGTGATCTGCCACTTGGTTCTCTGTCCCTTTTCTGTCTCTTATTTCTATATCAAACTCTTGCAGAAGCAACACCCATCTGATGAGTCTGGGTTTTGAATCCTGCTTTGTGAGTAGATATTTAAGAGCAGCATGATCAGTGTACACAATCACTTTTGATCCTACTAAATAGGATCTGAACTTGTCAATGGCATAAACCACTACAAGTAATTCTTTTTCTGTGGTTGTGTAGTTCTTCTGTGCGTCATTTAAAACACGGCTAGCATAGTAAATGACGTGCATGATCTTGTCATGCCTCGGTCCCAACACTGCACCAATGGCATGATCACTGGCGTCACACATCAATTCAAATGGCAATGTCCAGTTTGGTGCAGAGATGACTGGTGCTGTGACCAGCTTAGCTTTCAGAGTCTCAAATGCCTGCAGACACTCCTTATCAAAGATAAATGGTGTGTCAGCAGCTAGCAGATTACTTAGAGGTTTGGCGATTTTTGAAAAATCCTTTATAAACCTCCTATAGAATCCTGCATGCCCCAGAAAGCTTCTGATTGCCTTAACATTGGCTGGTGGTGGTTAATTTTTCAATTACCTCTACCTTAGCTTGATCCACCTCTATTCCCTTGTTCGAGATTTTGTGCCCAAGGACAATTCCTTCAGTCACCATAAAGTGACATTTCTCCCAGTTTAAAACTAGGTTGGTCTCTTGGCATCTCTT
This sequence comes from Arachis stenosperma, assembly GCF_014773155.1. Lineage (NCBI taxonomy): Eukaryota > Viridiplantae > Streptophyta > Magnoliopsida > Fabales > Fabaceae > Arachis > Arachis stenosperma. The sequence goes on from NC_080381.1 coordinate 54,092,999, forward strand.
TAGAACAAGTGCTAGATGGTCAAGACAGGAGCTGAATGAGTCTCCAAATACTGAAAAGTCATCCATGAAGACTTCCAGAAATTTTTCCACCATATCAGAGAAAATTGAGAGCATGCACCTTTGAAAGGTTGCAGGTGCATTGCACAAGCCAAATGGCATTCTTCTGTATGCAAATACTCCGGATGGACATGTGAATGCCGTTTTCTCTTGATCCTGGGGATCTACTGCAATTTGATTATAACCTGAATATCCATCTAAGAAGCAGTAGTATTCATGACCTGCTAGTCTTTCTAGCATCTGGTCTATGAATGGTAAAGGAAAATGATCCTTTCTGGTGGCTGTATTGAGCCTTCTATAATCAATACACATACGCCACCCTGTAACTGTTCTTGTAGGAACCAGTTCATTTTTTTCATTGTGAACCACTGTCATGCCACCTTTCTTAGGGACAACTTGGACAGGGCTTACCCAGGGACTGTCAGAAATAGGATAAATAATCCCAGCCTCTAGTAATTTAGTGACCTCCTTCTGCACCACTTCCTTCATGGCTGGATTCAGCCGCCTTTGTGGTTGAACCACTGGCTTGGCGTCACCCTCCAATAGGATCTTATGCATGCATCTGGCTGGGCTAATGCCCTTAAGATCACTGATGGACCACCCAAGAGCTGTCTTGTGTGTCCTCAGCACTTGAATTAGTGCTTCCTCTTCCTGTGGCTCTAAGGTAGAGCTTATGATTACAGGAAAGGTATCACCTTCTCCCAGAAATGCATATTTCAGGGATGGTGGTAATGGTTTGAGCTCGGGTTTGGGAGGTTTCTCCTCTTACTGAGGGATTTTCAGAGGTTCTATTATTCTCTCTGATTCCTCCAAATCAGGCTGAACATCTTTAAAGATGTCCTCTAGCTCTGATTCGAGACTCTCAGTCATATTGACCTCTCTTACCAGAGAGTCAATGATATCAACACTCATGCAGTCATTTGGGGTGTCTGGATGTTGCATGGCTTTGACAACATTCAACTTGAACTCCTCCTCATTGACTCTCAAGGTTACTTCCCCTTTTTGGACGTCAATGAGGGTTCGGCCAGTTGCTAGGAAAGGTCTTCCTAGAATGAGAGTTGCACTCTTGTGCTCCTCCATTTCCAGCACGACAAAGTCAGTAGGAAAGGCAAATGGCCCAACCTTGACAATCATGTCTTCAATCACGCCTGATGGGTATTTAATGGAGCCATCAGCAAGTTGAAGACATATCTGGGTTGGTTTGACTTCTTCAGTCAAACCAAGCTTTATGATAATAGATGCAGGTATTAGGTTGATACTTGCCCCAAGATCACATAGAGCTTGCTTGGTACAATTACTCTCTAATGTGCATGGTATCATAAAGCTCCCGTGATCTTTAAGCTTCTCAGGTAAGCTTTTCAGAATGACTGCACTGCATTCTTCAGTGAGGTAAACTTTTTCAGTTTCCCTCCAATCCTTCTTATGACTTAAGATCTCTTTCATGAACTTAGCATAAGAGGGTATTTACTCAAGTGCTTCTGCAAACGGAATCTTTATTTCAAGAGTCCTGAGATAGTTTGCAAAGCGGGCAAATTGCTTATCCTGTTCTGCTTGGCGGAGTTTTTGAGGATAAGGCATTTTGGCTTTATATTCCTCAACCTTAGTTGCTGTAGGTTTATTACTTACAGAAGTGGGTTGGGAAGCCTTTTTAGAAGGGTTGTTATCAGCACTTGTATGTGACTGATCCCCCACTGGCATTTGAATGCCAGGGGTGGAAGCTGGAGTGGCGTTGGACGCCAACTCCTTATCTGTTACTGGCATCTGAATGCCAGAACTGTGCTCCCTTTGGGCGTTCAACGCCGGATTCATGCTTGTTTCTGGCGTTGAACGCCAGGAATGAGCATGGTCTGGGCGTTCAGCGCCAGCATTATTCCTCTCTGGGCTCTGATTGTCCTCAGAGGGATTTTGAGTAGCCATTTGTTCATTTCTTGGCTTCCTGCTGCTTTGAAGTGAGGTATTTAATATTTTCCCACTTCTTAATTGAACTGCTTGGCATTCTTCTGCTATTTATTTTGACAGTTGCTTTTCTGTTTGCTTTAACTGTACTTCCATATTCCTGTTAGCCGTTCTTGTTTCTTGTAATATCTCCTTGAACTCGGCTAGCTGTTTTGTTAGAAAGTCTAATTGCTGGTTGAATTCATTAGCCTGATCTACAGGACTGAGTTCAGCAATTACTGTTTTAGCTTCTTCTTTCATGGAAGATTCACTGCTTAGGTACAGATGCTGATTTCTGGCAACTGTATCAATAAGCTCTTGAGCTTCTTCAATTGTTTTTCTCATATGTATAGATCCACCAGCTGAGTGATCTAGAGAAATCTGAGCTTTTTCTGTAAGCCCATAGTAGAAGATGTCTAATTACACCCACTCTGAAAACATTTTAGAGGGGCATTTTCTTAGCATCTCTCTGTATCTCTCCCAGGCATCATAAAGAGATTCATTATCTCCTTGTTTGAAGCCTTGGATGCTCAGCCTTAGCTGTGTCATCCGTTTTGGAGGAAAATAGTGATTCGGGAATTTTTCTGACAGCTGTTTCCATGTCCTTATGCTGTCCTTAGGTTGGTTATTTAACCACCTCTTAGCTTGATCTTTTACAGCAAATGGAAATAGTAATAATCTGTAGACATCCTGATCTAATTCCTTATCATGTACTGTGTCAGCAATTTGTAAAAATTGTGCCAGAAACTCTGTAGGTTCTTCATGTGGAAGACCGGAATACTGGCAGCTTTGCTGCACCATGATAATGAGCTGAGGATTCAACTCAAAGCTACTAACTCCAATGGAGGGTATACAGATACTGCTCCCATATGAAGCAGTAGTGCGGTTAGCATATGACCCTAGAGTCCTCCTGGACTGTTCATTTCCACTTAGTTCCATGATGGAGCAAGGGAGATGGTATGGATGTTGATATTGTTTATTTTATTTAATTTATTATATAAAAAAATTGATTTTCAAAATAATAAAATAAAATAAAATAGAAAACCGAAAAAAAATAAAATAAATAAAGAAAGAAAATTAAAAATTAAAATTACTAGAAATTTGAAAACTTTTATGAATATTTTCGAAAATTTGAGGAGAGAGAAAGTGGTTAGGATATTTTGAAAAAGATATATATATATAATTTTTTTTTAAACTTAAAAAGATAAGAATTGAAAAAAAATTGAAATTGAAATCTGAATTTTTATATAAAAATTTCGAAAATATAGTTTAAAATTAGTTAGAAAAGATATTTTTTTTGAATTTTGAATTTTATGATGAAAGAGAAGAACACACAAAAGACACAAGACTTAAAATTTTTAGATCTAGTGCTCCTTCTTTTCGAAAATTTTGGAGGAAAAATACCAAGAAACACCAAACTTAAAAATTTTAAGATCAAAACACAAGAAAAACTCAAGAACACCTTGAAGATTCACAAGAACAACAAGAACAAAAGAAAGAACACCAAACTTAAAATTTTTAGAAAACCAAGACAAAATTTCGAAAATAAAAGAAAGATTAACAAGAAAACACCAAACTGAGAGTTTGGCACAAGATTCAATCAAAGAAAAATTATTTTTGAAAAAGATTTTAAAGAAGATACCCAATTATCAAGAACAACTACTAATGCTCCAGCCAATTGGGCAGTAACTTCAATGTTGATTTTAAAGATGTATTATATTTATGGATAAAAGTATAATTTTTTTGAAAGTTAATGTTTTGAAAAAGCACAAGAAAAACAAGAAAAGACACAGAACAAGAAAAACTTAAGATCAAACAAGAAAAATAAACAAGAACAACTTAAAGATCAATGAAGAACAAAGAACACAAAGTCGAAAATTAAAGGAAAATATAAAATATGCAATTGACACCAAACATAGAACAAAACACTAAACTCACGAAAAAAATTGAAAATTGATAGATAAAAATAATAATTTTGAAAAATTCATTTTGAAAAGGGAATAAAGGACTCAAGATTTAATGACTCTGTAGCAACAAAAATAAATTATTCCTAATCTAAGAAATAAAATAAACCTTTAGTTGTTCAAACTCGAACAATCCCCGACAACGGCGCCAAAAACTTGGTGCACGAATTTGCAATCCGTACAACTAACCAGCAAGTGCACTGGGTCGTCCAAGTAATACCTTACGTGAGTAAGGGTCGATCCCACGGAGATTATTGGTTTGAAGCAAACTATGTTTATTTTATTAATCTTAGTCAGGATGCCAATAAGGTTATTTGGACTTAATTGTAAGAAGTAAAAGTGTTTGGAATGAGTAATTGTTACTTTATTAATGGAGAATATGTTGGAGTTTTGGAGATGCTTTGTCCTCTGAATTCCTGCAATGTAATATTCAACTCAATTGTTTGTAAAGTTCCATCCATGGCAAGCTGTATGTAGGGTGTCACCATTGTCAGTGGCTACTTCCCATCTTCTCAGTGAAAACGGTCCAGATGCTCTGTCACAGCACGGCTAATCAGCTGTTGGTTCTCGATCATGTTGGAATAGGATCCATTGATCCTTTTGCGTTTGTCATCACGCCCAGCAATTGCGAGTTTGAAGCTCGTCACAACCATTCAATCCTTGAATCCTACTCGGAATACCACAGACAAGGTTTAGACTTTCCGGATCCTCAAGAGTGGCCGCCATCAGTTCTAGCTTATACCACGAAGATTCTGATTAAGGAAGCTAAGAGATGATCATTCAATCTGATGTAGAACGGAGGTGTTTGTCAGGCACACGTTGATGGATTGAGGAAGGTGATGAGTGTCACAGATCATCACCTCCTTCACAATTAAGCGCGAATGAACATCTTAGATAGGAACACACACACGTTTGAATGGAGAAATAGAAACAATTGCATTAATTCATTGAGACGCTGCAGAGCTCCTCACCCCCAACAATGGAGTTTAGAGACTCATGCTGTCAAAGCGTATAAAATTCAGATCTGAAAATGTCATGAGGTACAAGGTAATCCTCTAAAAGTTGTTTAAATAGTAAACTAGTAACCTAGGTTTACAGAAATTAAGTGAACTAAGATAATTGGTGCATAAATCCACTTCTGGGGCCCACTTGGTGTGTACTGGGGCTGAGACTAAAGCTTCTCACGTGCTTGGGCTGTTTCTGGAGTTGAACGCCAGGTTGTGACGTGTTTTGGGCGTTGAACTCCAACTTGTAACCTGTTTCTGGCGCTGGACGCCAGACAGCAGCATGATACTGGCGTTGAACGCCAGTTTACGTCGTCTATCTTCGCGCAAAGTATGGACTATTATATATTGCTAGAAAGCCCTGGATGTCTACTTTCTAACGCCATTAAGAGCGCGCCAATTGGACTTCTGTAGCTCTAGAAAATCCATTTCGAGTGCAGGGAGGTCAGAATCCAACAGCATCAGCAGTCCTTTTTCAGCCTAAACCAGATTTTTGCTCAGCTCCCTCAATTTTAGCCAGAAATTACCTGAAATCACAGAAAAATACACAAACTCATAGTAAAGTCCAGAAATATGATTTTTGCTTAAAAACTAATAAAATTCTATTAAAAACTAATTAAAACATACTAAAATCTACATGAAATTACCCCCAAAAAGCGTATAAAATATCCGCTCATCAAAAGGGCACCCCCTCTAGTTCGCAAGCAACAAGAAAATCATCACCAAAGCCCAGGAACATCCTTTGAAGGCAACAAGCAGATACAGAAAAGGAAGAACACGAGGAATCAAAACCCTAGCCCCTTTCACCAAAAAGGAAAAAAGTGCGAATGAAAACAAAAAACCCCAGTGCCAACATTTTTGCAAACAAGCAGCAAAGATAAAAAGATTTCAACTTTCCTCAGAGAAACAAAAGCATGCAATATCACCAGAAGTTCAAATAAAGGGAAATCACAGCCATCAAATCAACCAGAAAATATGAAAGGCATAAACAAGAAGTACCAACCTGCGATGAAGAAAGGAACGATAGCAACAGATGGACAGCAAAAAGACCAACGATCCAAGGACGCCTCCTAAAAGCTCTAGAAAAGAAGAAAAGCTTGGGGCGAAATCGAAGGAGCTAGACAAAAAAAAATTTCTCGCAGAAGCAGGAAAGTAGAAGAAAAAAGGAAGCTGAAAGAGTAAAAAACCCCTTCTTTGATTTCAAACAAAGTTTAAAGAGAGGGAAAAAGAAACGGCAAAATAAATAAAACCCCAAATCAATAGGCTTTAAAAACGCTCGCGTGCTCCCAAGGAACTAACGTCCTCGAAAGCAATGCTGCAATTAAGGAGCTAAAAACGCTTCGCATTTAAGCAAACTGGCTCCAGACTCGCGCGAGAAGGAGCTAATCAAACGCAACTGAACTTATGCTGGAGCACGACTTCTGGTGCACGAAATTGTGTATGCCAATATTAATGGACTATTTCTCACAGCTTCGCACAACTAACCAGCAAGTGCACTGGGTCGTCCAAGTAGTACCTTACGTGAGTAAGGGTCGAATCCCACGGAGATTGTTGGCTTGAAGCAAGCTATGGTTATCTTATTAATCTTAGTCAGGATACCAATAGGATTCTTTAGCCTCGATTGTAAAAGATAAATAAAAGGGTGTAAAAGGAGTAATTGTTATGCAGTAATGGAGAATATGTTGGAGTTTTGGAGATGCTTTGTCTTCTGAATTCCTGCAACATAATGCTTTCTCACTTTCATAAATACAAGGTTCCTTCCATGGCAAGCTGTATGTAGGGCATCACCGTTGTCAATGGCTACTTCCCATCCTCTCAGTGAAAATGGTCCAAATGCTCTGTCACAACACGGCTAATCATCTGTCGGTTCTCGATCATGTCGGAATAAGATCCATTGATCCTTCTGCGTCTGTCACTACGCCCAACACTCGTGAGTTTTAAGCTCGTCACAGTCATCCAATCCCAGAATCCTACTCGGAATACCACAGACAAGGTTTAGACTTTTCGGATTCTCAAGGGTGCTACCAATGGATTCTAGCTTATACCACAAAGATTCTGATTAAGGAATCTAAGAGATACTCATTCAATCTAATGTAGAACGGAGGTGGTTGTCAGGCACACGTTCATGGATTGAGGAAGGTGACGAGTGTCACGGATCATCACCTTCTTCATAGTGAAGCACGAATGAACATCTTAGATAGGAACAAGCGTGTTTGAATGGAAAACAGAAATAATTGCATTAATTCATCGAGACGCTGCAAAGCTCCTCACCCCCAACAATGGGGTTTAGAGACTCATGCCGTCAAAAGGTACAAAATTCAGATCTAAAAATGTCATGAGATACAAAATAAATCTCTAAAAGTTGTTTAAATACTAAACTAGTAACCTAGGTTTACAGAGAATGAGTAAACTACAACGGATAGTGCAGAAATCCACTTCTGGGGCCCACTTGGTGTGTGCTGGGGCTGAGACTTAAGCTTCTCACGTGCCTGGGCTGTTTCTGGAGTTGAACGCCAGGTTGTAACCTGTTTCTGGCGTTAAACTCCAACTTGCAACCTCTTTCTGGCGCTGAACGCCAAACTCCAACATGGAACTGGCGTTGAACACCAGTTTACATCATCTATCTTCGCACAAAGTATGAACTATTATATATTGCTGGAAAGCCCTAGATGTCTACTTTCCAACCCAATTAAGACCACGCCAATTGGACTTCTGTAGCTCCAAAAAATCTATTTTGAGTGCAGAGAGGTCAGAATCCAACAACATCAGCAGTCCTTTTTCAGCCTAAATCAGATTTTTGCTCAGCTCCCTCAATTTCAGCGAGAAAATACCTGAAATTATAGAAAAATACACAAATTCATAGTAAAGTCCAGAAATATGAATTTTGCCTAATAACTAACAAAATTATACTAAAAACTAACTAAAACATACTAAAATCTACATGAAATTACCCCCAAAAAGCGTATAAAATATCCGCTCATCACAACACCAAACTTAAACTGTTGCTTGTCCTCAAGCAACTAGATAAATAAAATAGGAAACAAAGAAATTAAGAAGCAATGATATCTCAGAGTTTTAAGTGAAGCTCAGATTCCAATTAGATGAGCGGGACTAGTAGCTTTTTGCTTCTGAATAGTCTTGGCATCTCACTTTATCCTTTGAAATTTAGAATGATTGGCATCCATAGGAATTCAGAATTCAGATAGTATTATTGATTCTCCTAGTTTAGTATGTTGATTCTTGAACACAGTTACTTTATGAGTCTTGGCCGTGGCCCTAAGGACTTTGTTTTTCAGTATTACCACCGGATACATAAATGCCACAGACACATAACCGGGTGAACCTTTTCAGATTGTGACTTAGATTTGCTAAAGTCCCTGGTGGACGAAATTGTGATAAAAGAGTTCCAGGCACTGTTAGAGAAGCTCACAACTCCGTTCAACTTAACCAGCAAGTGTACTGGGTCATCCAAGTAATACCTTACGTGAGTAAGGGTCGATCCTACAGAGATTGTTGGTATGAAGCAAGCTATGGTCACCTTGTAAATCTCAGTTAGGCAGATTAAATGGTTATGGGTTTCGAAAATTAATAATAAATAGAAAATAAAAAGGGATAGAAATACTTATGTAAATCAATAGTGGGAATTTCAGATAGGCGTGTGGAGATGCTAGAATCCTTTCGAATCTCTACTTTCTTATTGCTTTCATCCAATCCTTCTTACTCCTTTCCATGGCAAGCTGTATGTAGGGCATCACCATCATCAATGGCTACTTTTAATCCTCTCGGGAAAATGGTCCTATGCGCTGTCACTGCACGGCTAATCGTCTGGAGGCATCACCCTTGTTGATAGCTACATCCCATCCTCTCAGTGAAAATGGTCCAAATGCTCTGTCACAGCACGGCTAATCATCTGTCGGTTCTCAATCAGGTTGGAGTAGAATCCATTGATCCTTTTGCGTCTGTCACTAACGCCCAGCCTTCAGGAGTTTGAAGCTCATCACAGTCATTCAATACCGGAATCCTACTCGGAATACCACAGACAAGGTTAGACTTTCCGGATTCCCGGAATCCTACTCGGAATACCACAGACAAGGTTAGACTTTTCGGATTCCCATGAATGCCGCCATCTATCTAGCTTATACCACAAAAATTCTGTTGGAGAATCTAAGAGATATGCGCCCGGCCTAAGGTAGAACGGAAGTGGTTGTCAGTCACGCGCGTTCATAGGTGAGAATGATGATGAGTGTCACGGATCATCACATTCATCAAAATGTTGTTCAATGTATATCTTGGAATAAGAATAAAAGAGAATTGAATAGAAAGTAATAATAATTGTATTGAAACTTGAGGTACAGCAGAGCTCCACACCCTTAATCTATGGTGTGCAGAAACTCCACCGTTGAAAATACATAAATGAAAGGTTCAGGCATGGACGAATGGCCAGCCCCCTAAAATGTGATCAATAGCCTCCTAAGATGAAGAATAAAACAAAACTGAGACAAAAGATGTCTAATACAATAGTAAATTATCCTATTTATACTAGACTAGCTACTAGGGTTTACATGAGTAAGTAATTGATGCATAAATCCACTTCCGGGGCCCACTTGGTGTATGCTTGGGCTGAGCTTGATCTATCCACGAGCTGAGGCGTTTATTGGAGTTGAACTCCAAGTTATAACGTGTTTTGGGCGTTCAACTCCGGATCATGACGTGTTTCTGGCGTTTAACTCCAGACAGCAGCATGTACTTGGCGTTCAACGCCAAGTTACGTCATCAATTTACGAATAAAGTATGGACTATTATATATTGCTGGAAAGCTCTGGATGTCTACTTTCCAACGCCGTTGAGAGCGCGCCATTTGGAGTTCTGTAGCTACAGAAAATCCATTTTGAGTGTAGGGAGGTCAGATTCCAACAGCATCAGCAGTCCTTTTGTCAGCCTTTTTCAGAGTTTTGCTCAAGTCCCTCAATTTCAGCCAGAAATTACCTGAAATCACAGAAAAACACACAAACTCATAGTAAAGTCCAGAAATGTGAATTTAACATAAAAACTAATGAAAACATCCCAAAAAGTAGCTTGAACTTACTAAAAACTACCTAAAAACAATGCCAAAAAGCGTATAAATTATCCGCTCATCAGTCCCTAATTAGAGGTGTCCAGAGTTCTTAAGCACACTCATTTGCCTTGGATCACGACTTTAACCACTCAGTCTCAAGCTTTTTACTTGGTCCTGCATGCCACAAGCACATGGTTAAGGACAGCTTGATTTAGCCGCTTAGGCCTGGATTTATTTCCTTGGGCCCTCCTATCCATTGATGCACAAAGCCTTGGATCCTTTTCACCTTTGCCTTTTGGTTTTAAGGGTTATTGGCTTTTTCTTTTTCTTTATCCAATGATTCCCTTTTTTTTCACTGCTTTTTCTTGCTTCAAGAATCAATTTCATGATTTTTCAGATCATCAATAATATTTCTCTTGTTCATCATTCTTTCAAGAGCCAATACTTTTAACATTCATGAATTTCAATATAAAAAATATGCACTGTTCAGACATTCATTCAGAAAACAAAAAGTATTGCCACCACATATAAATAATTAGAATTTTTCTTATTTAGAACTCGAAATTAAATTGCCTCTTTATTCTAAAAATCTACTATTTTATTCATGTTTGATGATGATGAGAAAAATAAATTATAGCTTAATTGGAAATAAAATCAAAATAGATATACTAATTACTACTACTCCTATATAACTTCTAAGGTAAATCTATAAGACAACATCACAGAGTAAAGCTAAGATTAGGACTCAACAACCATTATTTTGGGAAGTGGATGTTCCTCTAGTCTGTGGGGTGCTTGGTCCTTCAAGAGATAATTTCTGACGCTTCAGTTCCTTCAAGTCACGCCTTTGCTCTTCTTGATCCCCAAGCAGTTTGCAAAGCATGCTATTTTGATTATTCTGTTCTTCCTTTATTTGGTCCATAGCTTCTTGCAACTTGATAACCGATGCTTCAAGATGCTCCCAGTATTCAAATTGAAGGATTTCCGGAAAGAATTCCTGTGCTCTCTTCTTGATGGGGTCATCCTGCACTTGTTGTTTTTCCATTGATATTTTGGTGATTGGTCGCTCAACTGAGATATACTCAGTTATTCCCATCTTCACTCCAGCATCTTTACATAGCATAGATATTAAACTTGGATAAGCCAATTTAGCATCTTTGGAGTTTTTGTTTGCAATTATGTAAAGTTCACACGAAATCCGCTGATGAACTTCCACTTCTCTTTCCAACATAATGCAGTGGATCATCACTGCTCTTTTAACGGTGACCTCAGAGCGGTTGCTAGTGGGCAGTATGGATCACCTAATGAAGTCCAGCCAGCCTCTGGCGACTGGTTTGAGATCTTCTCTCTTGAGTTGATTTGGGACGCCCTTGGTGCTGGTGGTCCACCTGGCTTCAGGGAGGCATATGTCCTCTAGAATCTTGTCCATGCCTTTATTTGTTCTCATCATTCTCCTATTAAAGGAGTCTGGGTGATCTTTCAGCTGAGGTAGCTTAAAGATCTCCCTGATTTTATCAGGGTAGATGTGAACAATCTTTCCTCTTACCAAGGTCAGATAGTCATAGAGAGCAGTTCTGGATATTCTCTGCCTGTCTGTTTTACACAGATTAGCATAGAATTCCTGAACCATGTTTCTTCCCACCTTTGTTTCAGGATTAACTAGGATTTCCCAACTCCTATTTCGAATTCGCTCTTGGATCTCCGGATATTCATCTTCTTTCAGATCGAATTTGACTTCCGGGATCACTGACCTTAGACCCATTATTTTGTAGTAATGGTCTAAATGTTCTTTGGTTAAGAACTTCCCTTGATTCCAAAGTGGTTTTGGAATACTCTCTTTCTCGCCTCTTGGAGTGGATTGTTTTTCTTTAGGAGCCATGATCTTAGTGGGTATGGTTTAGTGATCACGGATAAACACACCAAACTTAGAGGTTTGCTTGTCCTCAAGCAAAAGAAAAGAAAGGAGAGGGATAGAAGGAGAGCTAGTTTTCGAATTGTTGAGGAGATGAGAGAGGCCGAAAGTGGATTTAAAGGGAGGGGGTGGGTTTTCAAAAATTTTGAAGAAAGATAGGATAGAAGATATGATTTGTAAAAGATATAATTGAAAATTGAAAATTGAAAAGATATAGAAGATATTTGAAAAAGATAAATCTGAATTAAAAAAAAGGGATTTGGCATTAATTTGAAAAGATAATTGATTTTTTTTTTGAAAAAGATTTGAAAAGAAGTTGGATGGGATTTGAAAAAGGATTTGTGTTTATGAATTAAGATACATTTGATATTTTTGAAAAAGGGATTTTAGAAATTAGGATTAAAATTTTTGGAATTGAAGGATGAGAGTTTGTAACATGTTTATGCAAGAAATCATGAATTGGAACATAAAAATTTGAAAAAATGTGAATTGCCTCCTCCCCACAATCCTGGCGTTAAACGCCCAAACGCTGCATGTTTTGGGCGTTTAACGCCCATTTGTAGCTTCTCCTGGGCGTTCAATGCCCAGCTGTTGCTTCTAGCTGGCGTTGAACGCCAGGAACTCCTTTGTTACTGGGCGTTTTTCTGAACGCCCAGGACGCTGTAAATCTGGCGTTAAACGCCCAGAAGGTGCTTCTTTCTGGCGTTTAACGCCCAGATGGCTATCCTTACTAGTGTTGAACGCCCAGTAGATGCTTCTTTTGGGCATTTAACGCCCAAAACATCTCTTACTGGCTTTTTCGCACCAGTGAGCTTTCTTTTTGTTGTTTTATCCTCTGAATCCTTCTGTAACTCTGTGAACTTAAGCAATTGCTATTTTACCTTTGAAGATAATTGACATAAACCTATAAAAATCAATTAATTGAAAAAAATATGCTTTGTTAATGGATGGGTTGCCTCCCAGCAAGTGCTTCTTTATTATCTTTAGCTGGACTATTATTGAACCTTATTCAAGTCTCAGTTTTGAGCATTCTTGCTCAAAATTGCTTTCAAGATAATGTTTGACTCTCTGTCTATTAACAATAAACTTTTTGTTAGAATCATTATCCTGAAGCTCTACGTATCCATATGGTAACACACTTGTAATCACATATGGACCTCTCCACCGGGATTTCAATTTTCCGGGGAACAATCTGAGCCTAGAATTAAATAGCAGAACTTTCTGCCCTGGCTCAAAGACTCTAGATGATAGTTTCTTATCATGCCATCTTTTTGCTTTTTCTTTGTAAATTTTTGCATTTTCGAAAGCATTGAGTCTGAATTCCTCTAGCTCATTTAACTGGAGCAATCGTTTTTCTCCAGCTAACTTGGCATCAAGGTTTATGAATCTGGTTGCCCAGTAGGCCTTATATTCCAGTTCCACTAGCAAATGATAGGCTTTTCCATACACAAGCTGATATGGAGAGGTTCCTATAGGAGTCTTGAATGCTGTTCTGTATGCCCACAGAGCATCATCCAAGCTTCTTGCCCAATCCCTTCTACGGTTAATCACAGTCCGTTCCAGGATTCTTTTAAGTTCTCTATTAGAGACTTCAGCTTTCCCATTTGTCTGTGGATGATATGGGGTGGCCACCCTGTGGCTAACTCCATATCAAACCAAAGCAGAGTAAAGCTGCTTATTGCAGAAATGAGTACCCCATCACTGATTAGTACTCTAGGGATACCAAATCTGCTGAAGATGTGTTTCTGGAGGAATTTCAGAATGGTCTTAGTATCATTAGTGGGTGTTGCAATAGCTTCCACCCATTTGGATACATAATCCACTGCTACTAGAATATAAGTGTTTGAGTATGATGGTGGGAAAGGCCCCATGAAGTCAATACCCCATACATCAAACAACTCAATCTCCAAGATCCCTTGTTGAGGCATGGCATAACTGTGAGGCAGATTGCCAGATCTTTGGCAACTATCACAATTAAGTACAAACACTCGGGAGTCTTTATAGAGAGTAGGCCAGTAGAAGCCACATTGGAGGACTCTTGTGGCTATTCGCTCACTTCCAAAATGTCCTCCATATTGTGATCCATGGCAATGCCAGAGGATCTTTTGTGCTTCTTCTTTAGGCACACATCTACGGATTACTCCGTCTACACATCTCTTGAAGAGATATGGTTCATCCTAACGATAGTACTTTGCATCCGTGATCAATTTCTTTGATTGCTGCCTACTGTACTCTTTGGGTATGAATCTTACTGCCTTATAGTTTGCAATGTCTGCGAACTATGGCACTTTCTGGATAGCAAAGAGGTGCTCATCCGGAAAGTTTTCAGAGATCTCAGTAAGAGGGAGGGATGCCCCTTCTACTGGTTCTATTCGGGACAGATGATCTGCTACTTGGTTCTCTGTCCCTTTTCTGTCTATTATTTCTATATCAAACTCCTGCAGAAGCAACACCCATTTGATGAGTCTGGGTTTTGAATCCTGCTTTGTGAGTAGATATTTAAGAGCAACATGGTCAGCGTACACAATCACCTTTGATCCTACTAAATAAGATCTGAACTTGTCAATGGCGTAAACCACTGCAAGTAACTCTTTTTTTGTGGTTGTGTAGTTCTTCTGTGCGTCATTTAAAACACGACTGGCATAGTAAATGACGTGCAGAAGCTTGTCATGCCTTTGTCCCAACACTGCACCAATGGCATGGTCACTAGCATCACACATAAGTTCAAATGGTAATGTCCAGTCTGGTGCAGAGATGACTGGTGCTGTGACCAGCTTAGCTTTCAGAGTCTCAAATGCCTGCAGACACTCCTTATCAAAGATAAATGGCGTGTCAGCAGCTAGCAGATTACTCAGAGGTTTGGCAATTTTTGAAAAATCTTTTATAAACCTCCTATAGAATCTTGCATGCCCCATGACGTTGGGATTTTTGCTAGTAAAGAATTTATAAAAATATTCGCATTGTAGATATATTTTCTAAACCAACAAAAATCCCTTCGTGCAAACGTTTTAGTTGTCACAAGTAACAAACCCCTTTAAAATTGATAACCGAGTATTTAAATCTCGGGTCGTCTTCTCAAGGAATTGCAGGGAGGTATGTTCTTATTATTGGTTATGAAAAAGATAAAATTGGGGTTTTGGAAGTAAGGGGACAGTATGTTGCACAAAAAATAATAAGAAAAATAAATAAATAATTATAAAATAAACTCTTGGCAAGGTATGGGAACTGGAGGTCCTATCCTGGTTATCCTTATCAATTGTAATGAGAATTGGATTTTTCTCCCACTTTGTTAACCTCTAACTATGAAGGTAAGTTAAGTGGATGAATTAATTTTGATTCCTCAGGTCCTAGTCTTTCCTTGGGAAAGACTAGAGTTATTGGAACTTGAATTAATGAAATGAAGAAATCCAATTTTCAATCAACAATGAGTTTGATAACTCTAGAATCACCAATTATTTAACCAAAGCCAAGAATGTAAAAAGCTAAATTAAAATCATAAATATTTGGAATACCTTCAATTCATTCAAAGCAGTAAAATCTAAAACTAACAATATTCATAAGCCAATTGGGCAACAGGAAAATCCAAATTATTTATATAAATAAAAGACAGCAATCACCAATCTGAAATATCTCAAATAACATTAATTTAAAAGAGTAATCTGTAACATGGAAGAGTTCATAAATTAAATTGGGATAAATAAAAATAAAGAACCTGGGAATGAGAGTCACTCCTAAAACTAGGAGAAGTCCTAAATCCTAATCCTAAGAGAGAGGAGAAAACCTCTCTCACTAAAAACTACATCTAAAAATATGAAAAGTGAATTATGAGTGCATGATCTGAATGGATGCAATCCCTCTACTTTATAGCCTCTAATCTGAGTTTTCTGGGCCGAAAACTGGGTCGAAAACAGCCCAGAAATCGCTGGAGAAGAAATCTACCACGCTGGTTTTTCGTCACTGCGACGCGGCCGCATGGAGCACGCGGTCGCGTCACCTAGCGTCAGGGCCACTATGGCATATTATATATCAAATCGAAGCCCCAGACGTTAGCTTTCCAACGCAACTGGAACCGCGTCATTTAGACCTCTGTAGCTCAAGTTATGGTCGTTTTAGTACGAGAGGGTCAGGCTGACAGCTTTACAGTTTCTCCAACTTCTTGTATTCCTTCCACTTTTGCATGCTTCCTTTCCATCCTCTGAGTCATTCCTGCCTTGTAATCCCTGAAATCACTTAACACACATATCAAGGCATCTAATGGTAATAAGAGATGATTAAACATAGGAAACTTAAGGACAAAGAAGCATGTTTTCAATCAAAGCATATAATTAGGAAGGCAAATGTAAAACCATGCAAATAGTATGAATAAGTGGGTAAAGAGTTGATAAAAACCACTCAATTGAGCACAAGATAGACCATGAAATATGGGTTTATCAACCTCCCCATACTTAAACATTAGCATGTCCTCATGCTAAGCTCAAGAGAAGCTATAAAGGAATGAAGAGGAATGATAGAATGTATGAGATGCAACCTATGAATGCAACTAAATGCAAAATGTTTCTACCTACTTGATGAAAAGTAAATAAATCTTTCAAGAACAAATATGAACTGGATTTCACTAATTCAAATCACAAAATACAACACAAATAACTTGCAAGAAGAAGATAGCTCATGAAAGCAGGGAACATAGAATTGAGCACTGAACCCTTACTGGTAGTGTATATCATTCTAACTCTCAAGTGTCTAGGGTCAATTCTCTCAATTCTCTACTAATCTTAATTTCTATAGCTTGCTCTTCATCTAACAATCAACAAAAATTTAATGCACCAATACACAAATCAAGAGGTCTTTTAAAGGTTGTAATGGGGTTAGGGTCAAGGTAGGATTGTATTTGGCCAAGTGGACTAAAATTTGAATCCTTAATTAACATAAACTATTCCACCTAACTTAGGACAATCCATGTAATCATAATATAAAATCTGACTTCCCATCAACTATGTTTTCCACATATTCATGCATTCTAATTTCAAGTACAACTCATATGCATTGCTTTCACCACTTACTTTGGGGCATTTTGTCCCCTTTCACTTATTTTGCTCTTTTTTTTTCATAATTATTTATATATTATATTTTTTTCTTTTGTTTTTCTCAATGCATATGATTAATTTATTGAATGCATGAACATGTCCTAAACATTTCTTTCACATTTTCAGAAAATTCTAACATACTCAATTCTCAAACCAGATGTTTCCAAACCCACTCTTCCCCACACTTAATTCATAAGCATTCTCACTAGTCTAAGCTAACCAAGGATTCAAATTAAGGACATTATTATTTTTCGCTTAGAGTTAATAATGTGCTAAAATAAAGAACAAAGGGGTAAAATAGGCTCAAAATTGGTTTGCAATAGATAATGAAAAGGTTAAGGCCACATGGGTACGTAAGCTCAGTGAAACAAAACCTCAATCATATAAGTGTATGCATACATCAAACAATGGAAATATAGAATCAAGCAAGACAAAGATCACAATTTTAGAGAGAAAAACACACACCAAAATTAAAATATTGGTTGATAAAATGCAACCAATTCAAATAGGCTCAGAATCTCATAGGTTTTGTGTGTCCGAACTCTAAACCATGTTCCAAAATAATATTTCTTCAAACAAGTGTAACATTAAATTTTATTCAAATTAGTGAAATGCTCTAAAAGGTTTCTTGAAAAAGAAAATATTACTTTAACCAAGTGGTAAAATATGCAAAAATCAAACAAGTATGCAAATGCAACAACTAATCTACAAAGAAAATTTAAACATTGATGTTTGAGACAAGAAAGTACTAACCCATGGAGATCGGTATCGACCTCCCCACACTTAAAGATTGCACCGTCCTCGGTGCATGCTGAGATGTGCAGGTGGATGGGTTGTTCCAACTGATGCCTTTCTTCAAGGATTGTGCAGATGGACTTGTTTGTCTCCCCATGTAAACGTCTTCCGGTTCCTCTCCGGGTGGCCATCCTGAAAGAAAAAGGGAAGAAAAGTAACCCAGAAATAAAGATAAGAAAATAAATAAAGTATGGGTGGGTTAATGCCAAATGATAAGGGTCTCATTTACATGGAAGCTTCAACCTGTACGTGAGAAAATAATAGAAGCCATGGCATACCAGTGGTATAAAATTTGTAACATAGGGGAGGAGAGTTTGTAAGACAATATAAATTCATGTCAATGCAAAATTAATACAAATAACATAAAAGATTAACATTTACTTAAATAGTATTGCCCAACAGTGTAAAACAAGTTACCAAAATAAGAAAAGATGCAACAGTTGAATAAGAAAAGATATTTAACACCAATGGAAAAATAAAAAATTCAGAAAAGAAAATAAAAACAATATGCACAAAATTAAGATGCGATGAATGAGATATGCAAATAAATTAAGTAAAATAAAATAAAAGATAAGAAGAATGAGAAAGGAAAGAAGTAAAGTAAGAAAGAAAGAAGAAAGAAGAAAAGATAGAAGAAATTAGGATTGGGGAAGAAAAGATAAGATATTTGGTAAATTAGGATAAGCTGTGCAGTGCAAGCGACGCGGACACGTGGGGCACGCGGTGGCGCGACTTGCGCTGTAAGTTAATCGACGCGGTCGCGTCGGTCACGCGGTCACGTGACTCAATTTATGCTACTGGCGCGAGGGCAGCCTCGCGCTCGCACAACTCTCTGTTCAAAATATTATTTTGCCAAATTTTCGATGATGCGATTGCGTGGGTGACGCGATCGCACGAGTGGGATTTAGAAGAACGTGACGCGGCCGCGTGAGGCACGCGGTCGCGTGAGATGGACTACGCGTCCAGCGCCAGTCCAGCGCCACTCCAGCACAACTTTCGACTGTGCACCATTATTACGTCGAAATCCAGGGCACGCGGTCGCGTCAGCGACGCGGTCGCGTGGGGTGATTTATGCCATTGGCACGCCTCCTGCCACGCTCCAGCGTGACTCTCTGTTCGTTTTTATTTTCTCCCCTCTCCTTGCGACGTGGACGCATCACTGATGCGATCGCGTCGCGTGCCATTTTTTTATATGCAATATGCGGAATGCAATATTAATATGAATGTTATGCAAAACTCCAGGTTCAATGAAATAAAATAAAATTCAAAATTAAACAAAACTAAATAAAATTATAATTGTAAAAAATATTCGCGTTAACATTGGCAGGTGGTGGTAATTTTTCAATTACCTCCACCTTAGCTTGATTCACCTCTATTTCCTTGTTCGAAATTTTGTGCCCAAGGACAATTCCTTCAGTCACCATAAAGTGACATTTCTCCCAGTTTAAAACCAGATTAGTCTCTTGGCATCTCTTTAGAACAAGTGCTAGATGGTCAAGACAGGAGCTGAATGAGTCTCCAAACACTGAAAAGTCATCCATGAAGACCTCCAGAAATTTTTCCACCATATCAGAAAAAATAGAGAGCATGCATCTTTGAAAGGTTGCAGGTGTATTGCACAGACCAAATGGCATCCTTCTGTATGCAAATACTCCAGATGGGCATGTGAATGCTGTTTTCTCTTGATCTTGGAGATCTACTGCAATTTGATTATAACTTGAATATCCATCCAAGAAGCAGTAGTATTCATGACCTGCTAGTCTTTCTAGCATCTGGTCTATGAATGGTAAAGGAAAATGATCCTTTCTGGTAGCTGTATTGAGCCTTCTGTAATCAATACACATATGCCACCCTGTAACTGTTCTTGTAGGAACCAGTTCATTTTTTTCATTACGAACCACTGTCATGTCAACCTTCTTAGGGACGACTTGAACAGGGCTTACCCAGGGGCTATCAGAAATGGGATAAATAATCCATGCCTATAGTAATTTAGTGACCTCTTTCTGCACCACCTCCTTCATGGCTGGATTCAGCCGCCTCTGTGGTTGAACCACTGGCTTAGCGTCACCCTCCAATAGGATCTTGTGCATGCATCTGGCTGGGCTAATGCCCTTAAGATCACTGATGGACCATCCAAGAGCTGTCTTGTGTGTCCTTAGCACTTGAATTAGTGCTTCCTCTTCCTGTGGCTCTAAGGTAGAGCTTATGATTACAAGAAAGGTATCACCTTCTCCTAGAAATGCATATCTCAGGGATGGTGGTAATGGTTTGAGCTCGGATTTGGGAGGTTTCTCCTCTCCCTGAGGGATTTTCAGAGGTTCTATTATTCTCTCTGGTTCCTCCATATCAGGCTGAACATCTTTAAAGATATCTTCTAGCTCTGATTCGAGACTCTCAGTCATATTGACCTCTTTTACCAGAGAATCAATAATATCAATGCTCATGCAGTCATTTTGGGTGTCTGGATGCTGCATAGCTTTGACAACATTCAACTTAAACTCATCCTCATTGACTCTCAGGGTTACTTCCCCTTTTTGGACGTCAATAAGGGTTCAGCCAGTTGCTAGGAACGGTCCTCCTAGAATGAGAGTTGCACTCTTGTGCTCCTCCATTTCCAGCACCACAAAGTCAGTGGGAAAGGCAAATGGCCCAACCTTGACAATCATGTCTTCAATCACGCCTGATGGGTGTTTAATGGAACCATCAGCAAGTTGGAGACATATCCGGGTTGGTTTGACTTCATCAGTCAATCCAAGCTTTTTGATAGTAGATGCAGGTATTAGGTTGATACTTGCCCCAAGATCACATAGAGCTTGCTTGGTACAAGTACCTTCTAATGTGCATGGTATCATAAAGCTTCCGAGATCTTTAAGCTTCTCAGGTAAGCTTTCCAGAATGACTGTGATGAGCGGATAATTTGTACGCTTTTTGGCATTGTTTTTAGTATGTTTTTAGTATGATCTAGTTAGTTTTTGGTATATTTTTATTAGCTTTTAGTTAAAATTAACTTTTCTGAACTTTACTATGAGTTTGTGTGTTTTTCTGTAATTTCAGGTATTTTCTGGCTGAAATTGAGGGACCTGAGCAAAAATTTGATTCAGAGACTGAAAAGGACTGCAGATGCTGTTGGATTCTGACCTCCCTGCACTCGAAGTGGATTTTCTGGAGCTACAGAAGCCCAATTGGCGCGCTCTCAACGGCGTTGGAAAGTAGACATCCTGGGCTTTCCAGCAATATATGATAGTCCATACTTTGCTCAAGATTTGATGGCCCAAACCGGCGTTCAAAGTCACCTTTAGATTTCCCAGCGTTAAACGCCGGAACTGGCACCAGAGTGGGAGTTAAACGCCCAAACTGGCACAAAAGCTGGCGTTTAACTCCAAGAAGAGTCTCTACACGAAAATGCTTCATTGCTCAGCCCAAGCACACACCAAGTGGGCCCGGAAGTGGATTTTTATGTCATTTACTCATCTTTGTAATTCTTAAGCTACTAGTTCCCTATAAATAGGACATTTTACTACTATATTTTCATCTTTTGATCACTTTAGAGCTTTTGATCATGTTTTTATGATTGAACCCTCTTTGGGAGGCTGGCCATTCGGCCATGCCTAGACCTTGTTCTTATGTATTTTCAACGGTGGAGTTTCTACACACCATAGATTAAGGTGTGGAGCTCTGCTGTACCTCGAGTATTAATGCAATTACTATTGTTCTTCTATTCAATTCCGCTTGTTCTTATTCTAAGATATCACTTGTTCTTCAACTTGATGAATGTGATGATCCGTGACACTCATCATCATTCTCACCTATGAACGTGTGACTGACAACCACCTCCGTTCTACCTTCGATTGGGTGAATATCTCTTGGATTCCTGATACACGATGCATGGTTGATCGCCTGACAACCGAGTGCTCGCCTGACAACCGAGCCAGCCATTCCGTGAGATCAGAGTCTTCGTGGTATAGGCTAGAACTGATGGCAGCATTCAGGAGAATTCGGAAGGTCTAACCTTGTCTGTGGTATTCTGAGTAGGATTCAATGATTGAATGACTGTGACGTGCTTCAAACTCCTGAAGGCGGGGCGTTAGTGACAGACGCAAAAGAATCACTGGATTCTATTCTGGCCTGATTGAGAACCGACAGATGGATAGCCGTGCCGTGACAGGGTGCGTTGAACATTTCCACTGAGAGGATGGGAGGTAGCCACTGACAACGGTGAAACCCTTGCTTAAGCTTGCCATGGAAAGGAGTAAGAAGGATTGGATGAAGACAGTAGGAAAGCAGGGAGACGGAAGGGACAGCATCTTCATGCGCTTATCTGAAATTCCCACCAATGAATTACATAAGTATCTCTATCTTTATCTTTATGTTTTATTCGTATATCACCATATCCATTTGAGTTTGCCTGACTAAGATTTACAAGATGACCATAGCTTGCTTCATACCAACAATCTCTGTGGGATCGACCCTTACTCGCGTAAGGTTTATTACTTGGACGACCCAGTACACTTGCTGGTTAGTTGTGTGAAGTTGTGTTTATGCCACAGTATTGAACACCACGTTTTGGATTCATTACCGGGAATTATCTGAGTTGTGAAAAGAAGTGATCACAATTTTGCATATTGATGAGCGGATAATTTGTACCCTTTTTGGCATTGTTTTTAGTATGTTTTTAGTAGTTTTAGTTGAGTTTTTAGTATATTTTTATTAGTTTTTAGTTAAAATTCACTTTTCTGGACTTTACTATGAGTTTGTGTGTTTTTCTGTGATTTCAGGTATTTTCTGGCTGAAATTGAGGGACCTGAGCAAAAATCTGATTCAGAGACTGAAAAGGACTGCAGATGCTGTTGGATTCTGACCTCCCTGCACTCAAAGTGGATTTTCTGGAGCTACAGAAGCCCAATTTGCGCGCTCTCAACGGCGTTGGAAAGTAGACATCCTGGGCTTTCCAGCAATATATGATAGTCCATACTTTGCTCAAGATTTGATGGCCCAAACCGGCGTTCAAAGTCACCCTCAGGAATTCCAGCGTTAAACGCCGGAACTGGCACCAAAATGGGAGTTAAACGCCCAAACTGGCATAAAAGCTGGTGTTTAACTCCAAGAAGAGTCTCTACACGAAATTGCTTCATTGCTCAGCCCAAGCACACACCAAGTGGGCCCGAAAGTGGATTTTTATGTCATTTACTCATCTCTGTACACCCTAGGCTACTAGTTCTCTATATATAGGACCTTTTACTATTGTATTAGGGAGAGCTTTTGATCATGTTTTTATGATTGAACTCACTTCGGGAGGCTGGCCATTCGGCCATGCCTAGACCTTGTTCTTATATATTTTCAACGGTGGAGTTTCTACCCACCATAGATTAAGGTGTGGAGCTCTGCTGTACCTCGAGTATTAATGCAATTACTATTGTTCTTCTATTCAATTCCGCTTGTTCTTTGTCCAAGATATCACTTGTTCTTCAACTTGATGAATGTGATGATTCGTGACACTCATCATCATTCTCACCTATGAACAAGGTGACTGACAACCACTTCTGTTCTACAAGCAAACAAGGCTCTAGTGTTTATCTCTTGGATTCCTGATACACGATGCATGGTTGATCGCCTGACAACCGAGTGCTCGCCTGACAAACAAGCCAGCCATTCCGTGAGATCAGAGTCTTCGTGGTATAGGCGAGAACTGATGGCGGCATTCAAGAGAATCCGGAAGGTCTAACCTTGTCTGTGGTATTCTGAGTAGGATTCAATGATTGAATGACTGTGACGTGCTTCAAACTCCTAGCAGGCGGGGCGTTAGTGACAGACGCAAAAGAATCACTGGATTCTATTCCGGCCTGACCGAGAACCGACAGCTGATTAGCCATATGCTGTGACAGAGCATAGGAACGTTTTCACTGAGAGGATGGGAGGTAGCCACTGACAACGGTGAAACCCTTGCATAAGCTTGCCATGGAAAGGAGTAAGAAGGATTGGATGAAGACAGTAGGAAAGCAGAGAGACGGAAGGGAAGGCATCTTCATACGCTTATCTGAAGTTCCTACCAATGAATTACATAAGTACCTCTATCTTTATCTTTATTCTTTATTCGTATATCACTATACCCATTTGAGTCTGCCTGACTAAGATTTACAAGGTGACCATAGCTTGCTTCATACCAACAATCTCCGTGGGATCGACCCTTACTCGCGTAAGGTTTATTACTTGGACGACCCAGTGCACTTGCTGGTTAGTTGTGCAAAGTTGTGTTTATGCCATGGTATTGAGCACCAAGTTCTTGGGGCCATTACTAGGGATTATTTGAGTGTAGTGATCACAATTTCGCACACCAAGTTTTTGGCGCCGCTGCCGGGGATTGTTTTGTGTATGGACAACTGACGGTTCATCTTGTTGCTTAGATTAGGTATTTTTCTTCAGAGTTCTTAAGAATGAATTCTAGTGTTTCATGATGATCTGCTGAAATCTGGCTGGCTGAGAAGCCATGTCTAATCTTATTGGACGGAGTTTTCAACTTATCATCACAAGAGCTTGTTGATCTCTATCAATCTTGCTATTGGAGCAATGATCTGCTAAGGCTTGGTTGGCCATTGGCCATGTCTAGTGTTTTGGACCGAAGCTTTCTTTGAAAGCTTGGCTGGCTGTGAAGCCATGTCTAATTCCTGGACCGGAGTCTTAGACTAGCATTGCAATGATTCCTGGAATCCAAATTAAGAATTCTGAAACCTTTATTTTCCATTTTCATATAATTTTTGAAAAAGCACAAAAAAAATTACAAAACCATAAAAACCAAAAAAATATTTTATGTTTCTTGTTTGAGTCTAGTGTCTAATTTTAAGTTTGGTGTCTTGCATGCATTGTTTATTTGATCTTGGTTCTATTTTCAAGTCAATAGTACAGGGAACTGAAGATTCAGAACATGCAGCAGAGGAATTACACAGAAAAAGCTGGGCGTTCAAAACGCCCAGTGAAGAAGGACAGACTGGCGTTTAAACGCCAGCCAGGGTACCTGGTTGGGCGTTTAACGCCCAAAAAGGTAGCATTTTGGGCGTTAAACGCCAGAATGGATACCATTCTGGGCGTTTAACGCCAGGATGGCACAAGGGGGAGAATTTTGTTTTCAAATCAATTTTTTTTTCAAGTTTTCAAGGTTTTTCAAAATCAAATCTTTTTCAAATCAAATCTTTTCAATCAAATGTTTTCAAAATCAATTTCTTTCCTTTTTCAAAGATACTTACTAACAATTAATGATTTGATTGAACATCTCAAGTATATTGCCTTTTCTGTTGAGAAAGGTTTAATGTTTGAATCATATCTTTTCTTGTTAGGCAAGTCATTAATTTTTAAAATCAAATCTTTTTTTAAAAATGTTTTCAAATCATATTTTCTCAATCACATATTTTTAAAATCAATCATATCTTCTTAACCTCATCTTTTTCAAAATAGCTTTCAATCAAATCTTTTTGACTTCTAATTTCAAAATCTTTTTCAAAAATCACTTGATTTCTTTCCCACTCTTATTTTCGAAAATTAATTAGTGTTTTTCAAAATGTTTTCAATTTCTTTAACTTAATTTTCGAAAATTCTCTTCCCCTCTTCCCACATCCTTCTATTTATGGAGTACCACTCCTTCTCAATGCACAATTCGAACTCTCTCTGATTAAGTTCGAATTCTTCTACCTCTTTCTTCTATTTTTCTGTTCTTCTGACACCTCAAGGAATCTCTATACTGTGACATAGAGGATTCCACATTTTCTTGTTCTCTTCTCTTTCATATGAGCATGAGCAGAGACAAAGGCATTCTTGTTGAAGCTGACCCTGAACCTGAAAGGACCTTGAAGCGAAAGCTAAGAGAAGCTAAGGCACAACTCTCTGTAGAGGACCTAACAGAAATCTTCAAAGAAGAAGAACCCATGGCAGCCGAAAACAACAACAATGCAAACAATGCAAGGAAGGTGCTGGGTGACTTTACTGCACCTACTCCCGACTTCTATGGGAGAAGCATCTCTATCCCTGCCATTGGAGCAAACAACTTTGAGCTTAAGCCTCAATTAGTTTCTCTAATGCAACAGAATTGCAAGTTTCATGGACTTCCATTGGAAGATCCTCATCAGTTTTTAGCTGAATTCTTGCAAATCTGTGACACTGTCAAGACTAATGGGGTAGACCCTGAGGTCTACAGACTTATGCTATTCCCTTTTGCTGTAAGAGACAGAGCTAGGACATGGTTGGACTCACAACCTAAAGAAAGCCTGGACTCATGGGAAAAGCAAGTCAATGCCTTCTTGGCAAAGTTCTTTCCACCTCAAAAATTGAGTAAGCTTAGAGTGGAAGTCTAAACCTTCAGACAGAAGGATGGAGAATCCCTCTATGAAGCTTGGGAAAGATACAAACAATTGATCAGAAAATGTCCTTCTGACATGCTTTCTGAATGGAGCATCATAGGTATTTTCTATGATGGTCTCTCTGAACTATCCAAGATGTCTTTGGATAGCTCTGCTGGAGGATCTCTTCATTTGAAGAAGACGCCTACAGAAGCTCAAGAGCTGATTGAAATGGTTGCAAATAACCAATTCATGTACACTTCTGAAAGGAATCCTGTGAACAATGGGACTAATCAGAAGAAAGGAGTTCTTGAGATTGATACTCTGAATGCCATTTTGGCTCAGAACAAGATATTGACTCAACAAGTCAATTTGATTTCTCAAAGTCTGTCTGGAATGCAAAATGCACCAAGCAGTACTAAGGATGCTTCATCTGAAGAGGAAGCTTATGATCCTGAGAACCCTTCAATGGAAGAGGTGAATTACTTAGGAGAACCCTATGGAAACACCTATAATTCATCATGGAGAAATCACCCAAATTTCTCATGGAAAAACCAAGAGAAACCTCAACAAGGTTTCAACAACAATAATGGTGGAAGAAACAGGTTTAGCGATGGCAAGCCTTTTTCATCATCTTCTCAGCAATAGACAGAGAATTCTAAGCAGAACCCCTCTGACTTAGCAACTATGGTCTCTGATCTAATTAAAACCACTCAAAGTTTCATGACTGAAACAAGGTCCTCCATTAGGAATTTGGAGGCACAAGTGGGACAGCTGAGCAAGAAAGTTACTGAACTCCCTCCTAGTACTCTCCCAAGCAACACAGAAGAAAATCCAAAAGGAGAGTGCAAGGCCATCAACATGGCCGAATTTGGAGAGGAAGGAGAGGCAGTGAACGCCACTGAGGAAGACCTCAATGGGCGTGCACTGACCTCCATTGAGTTCCCCAATGAGGAACCATGGGAATCTGAGGCTCAAAATGAGACCATAGAGATTCCATTGGACTTACTTCTGCCTTTCATGAGCTCTGATGAGTATTCTTCCTCTGAAGAGGATGAGTATGTCACTGAAGAGCAAGTTGCTAAATACCTTGGAGCAATCATGAAGCTAAATGACAAGTTATTTGGAAATGAGACTTGGGAGAATGAACCTCCTTTGCTCACCAAAGAACTGGATGACTTGTCTAGGCAGAAATTACCTCAAAAGAGACAAGATCCTGGGAAGTTTTCAATACCTTGTACCATAGGCAACATGACCTTCAAGAAGGCTCTGTGTGACTTAAGGTCAAGTGTAAACCTCATGCCTCTCTCTGTAATGGAGAAGCTAGGGATCTTTGAGGTGCAAGCTGCAAGAATCTCATTAGAGATGGCAGACAACTCAAGAAAACAAGCTCATGGACTTGTAGAGGATGTTTTGGTGAAGATTGAAAACCATTACATCCCTGCTGATTTCATAGTCCTAGAGACTGGGAAGTGCATGGATGAAACCATCATCCTTGGCAGACCCTTCCTAGCCACAGCAAAGGCTGTGATTGATGTTGATAGAGGCGAACTGATCATTCAAGTGAATGAAGAATCCTTTGTGTTTAAGGCTCAAGGATATCCCTCTGTCACCATGGAGAGGAAGCTTGAAGAGCTTCTCTCAAATCAGAGTCAAAAAGAGCCCCCACAGTCAAACTCTAAGTTTGGTGTTGGGAGGCCACAACCAAACTCTAAGTTTGGTGTTGAACCCCCACATTCAAACTCTATGTTTGGTGTTGGGAGGTTCCAACATTGCTCTGAGAAAATGTGAGGCTCCATGAGAGCCATCTGTCAAGCTACTAACATTAAAGAAGCGCTTGTTGGAAGGCAACCCAATGTTATATGTTATCTAGTTCTCTTTGTTATTTTATGTTTTTTGTAGGTTGATGATCATAAGGAGACACAAAATCAATTGAAAAAGCAAAAACAGAATGAAAAACAGGAAGAAAAATAGCACACCCTGGAGGAAGAACCCACTGGCGTTTAAACGCCAGTGAGGCTAGCAATTGGGCGTTTAACGCCCAGTCTGGCACCATTCTGGGCGTTTAACGCCAGAAAGGGGCACCAGACTGGCGTTAAACGCCAGGAATGGGCACCAGCCCGGCGTTTAACGCCAGAAATGGCTCAAAACGTGATTTTGAATGCCATTTGGTGCAGGGATGACTTTTCCTTGACACCACAGGATTTGTGGACCCCACAGGATCCCCACCAACCCCACCACTCTCTCTCTCTTCTTCACCCATTCACCAATCACCTCAACTCCTCTTCCCCAAAAACCCTTCACCTATCAAATCCCATCTTTCTCTTCACCACTCACATCCATCCTCCATAAAATCCCACCTACCTCACCATTCAAATTCAAACCACTTTCAAACCCACCCTCACTTGACCGAACCATGACCCCCCCTCTCCTATATAAACCCTTCTTCACCCCTTCATTTTCACACAACCTAAACACCACTTCTCCCCCTCTTTGGCCGAACACAAAAGCCATTCCCTTCTTCCTCATTTCTTCTTCTTCTACTCTCTTCTTTCTTCTTTTGCTCGAGGACGAGCAAACCTTTTAAGTTTGGTGTGGTAAAAGCGTTGCTTTTTCGTTTTTCCATAACCATTTATGGTATCCAAGGCCGGAGAAACCTCTAGAAAGAGGAAAGGGAAGGCAAAAAGCTTCCACCTCCGAGTCATGGGAGATGGAAAGATTCATCTCAAGGGTGCATCAAGACCACTTCTATGAAGTTGTGGCCTTGAAGAAGGTGATCCCCGAGGTCCCTTTTTCACTCAAAAAGGGTGAATATCCAGAAATCCGACATGAGATCCGAAGAAGAGGTTGGGAAATTCTTACCAACCCCATTCAACAAGTCGGAATCTTAATGGTTCAAGAGTTCTATGCCAATGCATGGATCACCAAGAACCATGATCAAAGTGTGAACCCGGACCCAAAGAATTATCTTACTATGGTTCGGGGGGAAATACTTGGATTTTAGTCCGGAAAGTGTAAGGTTGGCATTCAATTTGCCCATGATGCAAGGAGATGAACACCCTTACACTAGAAGGGTCAACTTTGATCAAAGGTTAGACCAAGTCCTCACAGTCATATGTGAAGAGGGCGCACAATGGAAGAGAGATTCAAGAGGCAAGCCGGTTCAATTGAGAAGGCATGACCTCAAGCCCGTGGCTAGAGGATGGTTGGAGTTTATCCAACGCTCAGTCATTCCCACTAGCAACCGGTCCGAAGTTACTCTAGACCGGGCCATCATGATTCATAGCATCATGATTGGAGAAGAAGTGGAAGTTCATGAGGTTATAGCCCAAGAACTCTATAAGGTGGCGGACAAGTCTTCTACCTTAGCAAGGTTAGCCTTTCCTCATCTCATTTGTCACCTCTGTTATTCAGTTGGAGTTGACATAGAGGGAGACATCCCCATTGATGAGGATAAACCCATCACTAAGAAAAAGATGGAGCACACAAGAGACCCCTCTCATCATGAGATCCCTGAGATACCCCAAGGGATGCACTTTCCTCCACAAAACTATTGGGAGCAACTGAACACCTCCCTAGGAGAACTGAGTTCCAACATGGGACAACTAAGGGTGGAGCACCAAGAACACTCCATCATCCTCCATGAAATTAGAGAAGATCAAAGAATCATGAGAGAGGAGCAACAAAGACAAGGAAGAGACATTGAGGAGCTCAAGCACTCCATAGGATCTTCAAGAGGAAGAAAGAGCCGCCATCACTAAGGTGGACCCGTTCTTTAATCTTCCTGTTTTTCGAAAATTAATGCTTATGTTTGTCCATGTTTGTGTCTTGTGATCATTAGTGTCTTAGTGTCTATGCCTTAAAGTTATGAATTTCCTATGAATCCATCACCTTTCTTAAATAAACAAATGTTCTTAAATTGAAAAAGAAAAAGAATTGCATGAATTTTGAATTTTATAGCAGTTTAATTATTTTGATGTGGTGGCATTACCTTTGTCTTCTGAATGTATGCTTAAACAGTGCATATGTCTTTTGAATTTGTGGTTCATGAATGTTGGCTCTTGAAAGAATAATGAAAAAGGAGACATGTTACTGAGGATCTGAAAAATCATTAAAAATGATTCTTGAAGCAAGAAAAAGCAGTGAATACGAAAAAAAAAACCGAAAAAAAAAGAAAAAGAAGAAATAGAAAAAGAAAGAAAAAAAAGAATAAAGTTGTGATCCAAGGCAAAAAGAGTGTGCTTAAGAACCCTGGACACCTCTAATTGGGGACTCTAGCAAAGCTGAGTCACAATCTGAAAAGGTTCACCCAATTATGTGTCTGTGGCATGTATGTATCCGGTGGTAATACTGGAAGACAGAGTGCTTTGGGCCACGGCCAAGACTCATAAAGTAGCTGTGTTCAAGAATCATCATACTTAACTAGGAGAATCAATAACACTATCTGGATTCTGAGTTCCTAAAGAAGCCAATCATTCTGAATTTCAAAGGATAGAGTGAGATGCCAAAACTGTTCAGAGGCAAAAAAGCTAAAAGCCCCGCTCATCTAATTAATACTGATCTTCATAGATGTTTTTAGAGTTCATTGCATATTCTCTTCTTTTTATCTCATTTGATCTTCAGTTGCTTGGGGACAAGCAACAATTTAAGTTTGGTGTTGTGATGAGCGGATAATTTGTACCCTTTTTGGCATTGTTTTTAGTATGTTTTTAGTAGTTTTAGTTGAGTTTTTAGTATATTTTTATTAGTTTTTAGTTAAAATTCACTTTTCTGGACTTTACTATGATTTTGTGTGTTTTTCTGTGATTTCAGGTATTTTCTGGCTGAAATTGAGGGACCTGAGCAAAAATCTGATTCAGAGACTGAAAAGGACTGCAGATGCTGTTGGATTCTGACCTCTCTGCACTCGAAGTGGATTTTCTGGAGCTACAGAAGCCCAATTGGCGCGTTCTCAACGGCGTTGGAAAGTAGACATCCTGGGCTTTCCAGAAATATATGATAGTCCATACTTTGCCCAAGATTTGATGGCCCAAACCGGCGTTCAAAGTCACCCTCAGGAATTCCAGCGTTAAACGCCGGAACTGGCACCAAAATGGGAGTTAAACGCCCAAACTGGCATAAAAGCTGGCGTTTAACTCCAAGAAGAGTCTCTACACGAAATTGCTTCATTGCTCAGCCCAAGCACACACCAAGTGGGCCCGGAAGTAGATTTTTATGTCATTTACTCATCTCTGTACACCCTAGGCTACTAGTTCTCTATATATAGGACCTTTTACTATTGTATTAGGGAGAGCTTTTGATCATGTTTTTATGATTGAACTCACTTCGGGAGGCTGGCCATTCGGCCATGCCTAGACCTTGTTCTTATGTATTTTCAACGGTGGAGTTTCTACACACCATAGATTAAGGTGTGGAGCTCTGCTGTACCTCGAGTATTAATGTAATTACTATTGTTCTTCTATTCAATTCCGCTTGTTCTTTGTCCAAGATATCACTTGTTCTTCAACTTGATGAATGTGATGATCCGTGACACTCATCATCATTTTCACCTATGAATAAAGTGACTGACAACCACTTCTGTTCTACAAGCAAACAAGGCTCTAGTGTTTATCTCTTGGATTCCTGATACACGATGCATGGTTGATCGCCTGACAACCGAGTGCTCGCCTGACAAACGAGCCAGCCATTCCGTGAGATCAGAGTCTTCGTGGTATAGGCGAGAACTGATGGCGGCATTCAAGAGAATCTGGAAGGTCTAACCTTGTCTGTGGTATTCTGAGTAGGATTCAATGATTGAATGACTGTGACGTGCTTCAAACTCCTAGCAGGCGGGGCGTTAGTGACAGACGCAAAAGAATCACTGGATTCTATTCCGGCCTGACCGAGAACCGACAGCTGATTAGCCATATGCTGTGACAGAGCATAGGAACGTTTTCACTGAGAGGATGGGAGGTAGCCACTGACAACGGTGAAACCCTTGCATAAGCTTGCCATGGAAAGGAGTAAGAAGGATTGGATGAAGACAGTAGGAAAGCAGAGAGACGGAAGGGAAGGCATCTTCATACGCTTATCTGAAGTTCCTACCAATGAATTACATAAGTACCTCTATCTTTATCTTTATGCTTTATTCGTATATCACTATACCCATTTGAGTCTGCCTGACTAAGATTTACAAGGTGACCATAGCTTGCTTCATACCAACAATCTCCGTGGGATCGACCCTTACTCGCGTAAGGTTTATTACTTGGACGACCCAGTGCACTTGCTGGTTAGTTGTGCAAAGTTGTGTTTATGCCATGGTATTGAGCACCAAGTTCTTGGGGCCATTACTAGGGATTATTTGAGTTGTGAAAAGTAGTGATCACAATTTTGCACACCACATATCAAGTTTTTTGGCGCCGTTGCCGGGGATTGTTTCGTGTATGGACATCTGGCGGTTCATCTTGTTGCTTAGATTAGGTATTTTTCAAAATTCTTAAGAATGAGTTCTAGAGTTTCATGATGATCCGTTGAAGTCTGGCTGGCTGTGAAGCCATGTCTAATCTTATTGGACCGAGGTTTCAACTGATCATCACAAGAGCTTGTTGATTTCTATCAATCTTGCTATTGGAGCAATGATCTGCTAAGGCTTGGCTGGCCATTGGCCATGTCTAGTGTTTTGGACCGAAGCTTTCTTTGAAAGCTTGGCTGGCTGTGAAGCCATGTCTAATTCCTGGACCGGAGTCTTAGACTAGCATTGCAATGATTCCTGGAATCCAAATTAAGGATTCTGAAACCTTTATTTTCTATTTCCATATAATTTTCGAAAAATCCAAAAAAAAAATTTTCAAAATCATAAAAACCAAAAATATTTTATGTTTTTTTTGTTGAGTCTAGTGTCTAATTTTAAGTTTGGTGTCTTGCATGCATTGTTTATTTGATCTTGGTTCTATTTTCAAGTCAATAGTACAGGGAACTGAAGATTCAGAACATGTAGCAGAGGAATTACACAGAAAAAGCTGGGCGTTCAAAATGCCCAGTGAAGAAGGCAGACTGGCATTTAAACGCCAGCCAGGGTGCCTGGTTGGGCGTTTAACGCCCAAAAAGGTAGTGCATTGGGCGTTAAACGCCAGAATGTGCACCATTCTGGGTGTTTAACGCCAGGATGGCACAAGAGGGAAGATTCTGTTTTTAATTCAGATTTTTTTCAAGTTTTCAAAGTTTTTCAAAATCAAATCTTTTTCAAATCATATCTTTTCAATCAAATCTTTTTCAAAATCAATTTCTTTCTTTTTTCAAAGATACTTGCTAACAATTAATGATTTGATTGAACAATTCAAGTATGTTGCCTTTTCTGTTGAGAAAGGTTTAATGTTTGAATCATATCTTTTCTTGTTAGGCAAGTCATTAATTTTTAAAATCAAATCTTTTTAAATCATTTTCAAATCATATCTTTTCAATCATATCTTTTTAAAAGCATAATTTTTCAAACATATCTTTTTAATCACATCTTTTTCAAAAATAGTTTTCAATCATATTTTTTTTAAAATCTTTTTCAAAAATCACTTGATTTCTTTCCCACTGCTGGTTTTCGAAAATAAATTAAAGTTTTTCAAAATGTTTTCAAAATCTTTCACTTAATTTTCGAAAATTTCTTCCTCTCTTCTCACATCCTTCTATTTATGGAGTACCACTCCTTCTCAATACACAATTCGAACTCTATCTGATTAAGTTCGAATTCTTCTACCTCTTCGTTCTAATTTTCTTCTTCTCTGACACCTCAAGGATTCTCTATACTGTGACATAGAGGATTCCACATTTTCTTGTTCTCTTCTCTTTCATATGAGCAGGAACAAAGACAAAAGCATTCTTGTTGAAGCTGACCCTGAACCTGAAAGGACCTTGAAGCGAAAGCTATGAGAAGCTAAGGCACAACTCTCTGTAGAGGACCTAACAGAAATCTTCAAAGAAGAAGACATGGCAGCCGAAAACACAACAATGCAAACAATGCAAGGAAGGTGCTGGGTGACTTTACTGCACCTACTCTCGACTTCTATGGGAGAAGCAAACAACTTTGAGCTTAAGCCTCAATTAGTTTCTCTAATGCAACAGAATTGCAAGTTCCATGGACTTCCATTGGAAGATCCACATCAGTTCTTAGCTGAATTCTTGCAAATCTGTGACACTGTCAAGACTAATGGGGTTGACCCTGAGGTCTACAGACTTATGCTATTCCCTTTTGCTGTAAGAGACAGAGCTAGGACATAGTTGGACTCACAACCTAAAGAAAGCCTGGGCTCATGGGAAAAGCTAGTCAATGCCTTCTTGGCAAAGTTCTTTCCACCTCAAAAATTGAGTAAGCTTAGAGTGGAAGTCCAAACCTTCAGACAGAAGGATGGAGAATCCCTCTATGAAGCTTGGGAAAGATACAAACAATTGATCATAAAATGTCCTTCTGACATGCTTTCTGAATGGAGCATCATAGGTATTTTCTATGATGGTCTCTCTGAACTATCCAAGATGTCTTTGGATAGCTCTGCTAGAGGATCTCTTCATCTGAAGAAGACGCCTACAGAAGCTCAAGAACTAATTGAAATGGTTGCAAATAACCAATTCATGTACACTTCTGAAAGGAATCCTGTGAACAATGGGACAAATCAGAAGAAAGGAGTTCTTGAGATTGATACTCTGAATGCCATTCTGGCTCAGAACAAGATATTGACTCAACAAGTCAATTTGATTTCTCAAAGTCTGTCTGGAATGCAAAATACACCAAGCAGTACTAAGGATGCTTCATCTGAAGAAGAAGCTTATGATCCTGAGAACCCTTCAATGGAAGAGGTGAATTACCTAGGAGAACCCTATGGAAACACCTATAATTCTTCATGGAGAAATCATCCAAATTTCTCATGGAAGGATCAACAGAGACCTCAACAAGGTTTCAACAACAATAATGGTGGAAGAAACAGGTTTAGCAATAGCAAGCCTTTTCCATCATCTTCTCAGCAACAGACAGAGAATTCTAAGCAGAACCACTCTGACTTAGCAACCATGGTCTCTGATCTAATCAAAACCACTCAAAGTTTTATGACTGAAACAAGGTCCTCCATTAGGAATTTGGAGGCACAAGTGGGACAGCTGAGCAAGAAAGTTACTGAACTCCCTTCTAGTACTCTCCCAAGCAATACAGAAGAAAATCCAAAAGGAGAGTGCAAGGCCATCAACATGGCCGAATTTGGAGAGGAAGGAGAGGAAGTGAACGCCACTGAGGAAGACCTCAATAGGCGTGCACTGACCTCCAATGAGTTCCCTAATGAGGAACCATGGGAATCTGAGGCTCAAATTGAGACCATAGAGATTCCATTTGATTTACTTCTGCCATTCATGAGCTCTGATGAGTATTCTTCCTCTGAAGAGGATGAGTATGTCACTGAAGAGCAAGTTGCTAAATACCTTGGAGCAATCATGAAGCTAAATGACAAGTTATTTGGAAATGAGACTTGGGAGAATGAACCCCCTTTGCTCACCAAAGAATTGGATGACTTGTCTAGGCAGAAATTACCTCAAAAGAGGCAGGACCCTGGAAAGTTCTCCATACCTTGTACCATAGGCACCATGACCTTCAAGAAGGCTCTGTGTGACTTAGGGTCAAGTGTAAACCTCATGCCTCTCTCTGTAATGGAGAAGCTAGGGATCTTTGAGGTGCAAGCTGCAAGAATCTCACTAGAGATGGCAGACAATTCAAGAAAACAAGCTTATGGACTTGTAGAGGATGTTTTGGTGAAGATTGAAGACCATTACATCCCTGCTGATTTCATAGTCCTAGAGACTGGGAAGTGCATGGATGAATCTATCATCCTTGGCAGACCCTTCCTAGCCACAGCAAAGGCTGTGATTGATGTTGATGGAGGTGAACTGATCATTCAAATGAATGAAGCATCCTTTGTGTTTAAGGCTCAAGGATATCCCTCTGTCACCATGGAGAGGAAGCATGAAGAGCTTCTCCCAAATCAGAGTCAAACAGAGCCCCCACAGTCAAACTCTAAGTTTGGTGTTGGGAGGCCACAACCAAACTCTAAGTTTGGTGTTGAACCCCCACATTCAAACTCTAAGTTTGGTGTTGGGAGGTTCCAACATTGCTCTGAGCATTTGTGAGGCTCCATGAGAGCCCTCTGTCAAGCTACTGACACTAAAGAAGCGCTCGTTGGGAGGCAACCCAATGTCATATTTTATCTATTTTCCTTTGTTATTTTATGTTTTCTGTAGGTTGATGATCATGAGAAGTCACAAAATCAATTGAGAAAGCAAAAATAGAATGAAAAACAGGAAGAAAAACAGCACACCCTGGAGGAAGAACCTACTGGCGTTTAAACGCCAGTAAGGCTAGCAGATGGGCGTTTAACGCCCAGTCTGGCACCATTCTGGGCGTTTAACGCCAGAAAGGGGCACTAGACTGGCGTTAAACGCCAGGAAAGGGCAAGAACCTGGCGTTAAACGCCAGAAATGGGCACCAGCCCGGCGTTTAACGCCAGAATTGGCTCAAAACGCATTTTTGCATGCCATTTGGTGCAGGGATGACTTTTCCTTGACACCTCAGGATCTGTGGACCCCACAGGATCCCCACCAACCCCACCACCCTCTTTCTTCTTCACCCATTCACCAATCACCTCAATACCTCTTCCCCAAAAACCCTTCACCTATCAAATCCCATCTTTCTCTTCACCACTCACATCCATCCTTCATAAAACCCCACCTACCCCACCATTCAAATTCAAACCACTTTCCCTCCCAAACCCACCCAAACATTACCGAACCATGAGCCCCCCCTCCCCTATATAAACCCTTCTTCCATCCCTCATTTTCCCACAACCTAAACACCACTTCTTCCCCTTTTTGGCCGAACACAAAGCCATTCCCTTCTTCCTCTTTTCTTCTTCTTCTACTCTCTTCTTTCTTCTTTTTCTCGAGGACGAGCAAACCTTTTAAGTTTGGTGTGGTAAAAGCATTGCTTTTTGTTTTTCCATAACCATTTATGGCATCCAAGGCCGGAGAAACCTCTAGAAAGAGGAAAGGGAAGGCAAAAGCTTCCACCTCCGAGTCATGGGAGATG
The DNA here is from genome assembly GCF_014773155.1 of Arachis stenosperma. Lineage (NCBI taxonomy): Eukaryota > Viridiplantae > Streptophyta > Magnoliopsida > Fabales > Fabaceae > Arachis > Arachis stenosperma. The sequence goes on from NC_080381.1 coordinate 54,130,219, forward strand.
GAGAGATTCATCTCAAGGGTGCATCAAGACCACTTCTATGAAGTTGTGGCCTTGAAGAAGGTGATCCCCGAGGTCCCTTATTCACTCAAAAAGAGTGAATATCCGGAAATCCGACATGAGATCCGAAGAAGAGGTTGGGAAGTTCTTACCAACCCCATTCAACAAGTCGGAATCTTAATGGTTCAAGAGTTCTATGCCAATACATGGATCACCAAGAACCATGATCAAAGTGTGAACCCGGATCCAAAGAATTGGCTTACTATGGTTCGGGGGAAATACTTGGATTTTAGTCCGGAAAATGTAAGGTTGGCATTCAACTTGCCTAGGATGCAAGGAGATGAACATCCTTACACTAAAAGGGTCAACTTTGATCAAAGGTTGGACCAAGTCCTCACTGACATTTGTGAAGAGGGCGCCCAATGGAAGAAAGATTCAAGAGGGAAGCCGGTTCAATTAAGAAGGCATGACCTCAAGCCCGTGGCTAGAGGATGGTTGGAGTTTATCCAACGCTCATTCATTCCCACTAGCAACCGGTCCGAAGTTACTCTAGACCGGGCCATCATGATTCATAGCATCATGATTGGAGAAGAAGTAGAAGTTCATGAGGTTATAGCCCAAGAACTCTATAAGGTGGCGGACAAGTCCTCTACCTTGGCAAGGTTAGCCTTTCCTCATCTCATTTGTCACCTCTGTTATTCAGTAGGAGTTGACATAGAAGGAGACATCCTCATTGATGAGGACAAGCCCATCACTAAGAAAAGGATGGAGCAAACAAGAGACCCCTCTCATCATGAGATCCCTGAAATGCCTTAAGGGATGCACTTTCCTCCACAAGACTATTGGGAGCAAATTAACACCTCCCTAGGAGAATTGAGTTCCAACATGGGACAACTAAGGGTGGAGCACCAAGAACATTCCATCCTCCTCCATGAAATTAGAGAAGATCAAAGAATCATGAGAGAGGAGCAACAAAGACAAGGAAGAGACATTGAGGAGCTCAAGCACTCCATAAGACCTTCAAAAGGAAGAACAAGCCGCCATCACTAAGGTGGACCCGTTCTTTAATCTCCTTGTTCTTTATTTTCTATTTTTCGAAAATTATGCTTAATGTTTATCTATGTTTGTGTCTTGTGATCATTAGTGTCTTAGTGTCTATGCCTTAAAGTTATGAATGTCCTATGAATCCATCACCTCTCTTGAATAAAAAATGTTCTTAATTGAAAAAGAAAGAATTGCATGAATTTTGAATTTTATAACAGTTTGATTATTTTGATGTGGTGGCAATACTTTTGTTTTCTGAATGTATGCTTAAACAGTGCATATGTCTTTTGAATTTATGGTTCATGATTGGTTGGCTCTTGAAAGAATGATGAAAAAGGAGACATGTTACTGAGGATCTGAAAAATCATAAAAATGATTCTTGAAGCAAGAAAAAGCAGTGAATAAAAAAAACAAAAAAAAAGAGAGAGAAAAAGAAAAAAAGAGAAATGAAGTTGTGATCCAAGGCAATAAGAGTGTGCTTAAGAACCCTGGACACCTCTAGTTGGGGACTCTAGCAAAGCTGAGTCACAATCTGAAAAGGTTCACCCAATTATGTGTCTGTGGCATGTATGTATCCGGTGGTAATACTGGAAGACAGAGTGCTTTGGGCCACAGCCAAGACTCAATAAGTAGCTATGTTCAAGAATCATCATACCTAACTAGGAGAATCAATGACACTATCTGGATTCTGAGTTCCTAAAGAAGCCAATCATTCTGAATTTCAAAGGATAGAGTGAGATGCCAAAACTATTTAGAAGCAAAAAGCTAAAAGCCCCGCTCATCTAATTAATACTGATCTTCATAGATGTTTTTGGAATTCATTGTATATTCTCTTCTTTTTATCCTATTTGATTTTTAGTTGCTTGAGGACAAGCAACAATTTAAGTTTGGTGTTGTGATGAGCGGATAATTTGTACGCTTTTTGGCATTGTTTTTAGTATGTTTTTAGTATGATCTTGTTAGTTTTTAGTATATTTTTATTAGTTTTTAGTTAAAATTCACTTTTCTGGACTTTACTATGAGTTTGTGTGTTTTTCTGTAATTTCAGGTATTTTCTGGCTGAAATTGAGGGACCTGAGCAAAAATATGATTCAGAGACTGAAAAGGACTGCAGATGCTGTTGGATTCTGACCTCCCTGCACTCGAAGTGGATTTTCTGGAGCTACAGAAGCCCAATTGGCGCGCTCTCAACGGCGTTGGAAAGTAGACATCCTGGGCTTTCCAGCAATATATGATAGTTCATACTTTGCCTAAGATTTGATGGCCCAAATCGGCGTTCAAAGTCACCTTCAGATTTCCCAGCGTTAAACGCCGGAACTGGCACCAGAGTGGGAGTTAAACGCCCAAACTGGCACAAAAGCTGGCGTTTAACTCCAAGAAGAGTCTCTACACGAAAATGCTTCATTGCTCAGCCCAAGCACACACCAAGTGGGCCCGGAAGTGGATTTTTATGTCATTTACTCATCTTTGTAATTCTTAAGCTACTAGTTCCCTATAAATAGGACCTTTTACTACTGTATTTTCATCTTTTGATCATGTTTTTATGATTGAACCCTCTTTGGGAGGCTGGCCATTCGGCCATGCCTAGACCTTGTTCTTATGTATTTTCAACGGTGGAGTTTCTACACACCATAGATTAAGGTGTGGAGCTCTGTTGTACCTCGAGTATTAATGCAATTACTATTGTTCTTCTATTCAATTCCGCTTGTTCTTGTTCTAAGATATCACTTGTTCTTCAACTTGATGAATGTGATGATCCGTGACACTCATCATCATTCTCACCTATGAACGTGTGACTGACAACCACCTCCGTTCTACCTTCGATTGGGTGAATATCTCTTGGATTCCTGATACACGATGCATGGTTGATCGCCTGACAACCGAGTGCTCGCCTGACAACCGAGCCAGCCATTCCGTGAGATCAGAGTCTTCGTGGTATAGGCTAGAACTGATGGCGGCATTCAAGAGAATCCGGAAGGTCTAACCTTGTCTGTGGTATTCTGAGTAGGATTCAATGATTGAATGACTGTGACGTGCTTCAAACTCCTGAAGGCGGGGCGTTAGTGACAAACGCAAAAGAATCACTGGATTCTATTCCGGCCTGATTGAGAACCGACAGATGGATAGCCGTGCCGTGACAGGGTGCGTTGAACATTTCCACTGAGAGGATGGGAGGTAGCCACTGACAACGGTGAAACCCTTGCTTAAGCTTGCCATGGAAAGGAGTAAGAAGGATTGGATGAAGACAGTAGGAAAGCAGGGAGACGGAAGGGACAGCATCTTCATGCACTTATCTGAAATTCCCACCAATGAATTACATAAGTATCTCTATCTTTATCTTTATGTTTTATTCGTATATCACCATATCCATTTGAGTTTGCCTGACTAAGATTTACAAGATGACCATAGCTTGCTTCATACCAACAATCTCTGTGGGATCGACCCTTACTCGCGTAAGGTTTATTACTTGGACGACCCAGTACACTTGCTGGTTAGTTGTGCGAAGTTGTGTTTATGCCACGGTATTGAACACCACGTTTTTGGATTCATTACCGGGGATTATCTGAGTTGTGAAAAGAAGTGATCACAATTTCGCATATCAGACTGCACTGCATTCTTCAGTGAGGTAAACTTTTTCAGTTTCCCTCCAATCCTTCTTATGGCTTAAGATCTCTTTCATAAACTTAGCATAAGAGGGTATTTGCTCAAGTGCTTCTGCAAACGAAATCTTTATTTCAAGAGTCCTGAGATAGTCTGCAAAGCGAGCAAATTGCTTATCCTGTTCCGAATTACGGAGTTTTTGAGGATAAGACATTTTGGCTTTGTATTCATCAACCTTAGTTGCTGCAGGTTTATTGCCTACAGCCGTGGGTTGAGAAGCCTTTTTAGAGGAGTTGCTATCAGCACTTATATGTGTCTGATCCCCCACTGGTGTTTGAATACCAGGGGTGGAAGCTGGAGTGGCGTTAGACGCCAACTCCTTATCTGTTTTTGGCGTCTGAACGCCAGAACTGGGCTTCCTTTGGGCGTTCAACGCCAGTTCCTTGCTTGTTTCTGGCGTTGGACACTAGGGCTGAGTATGGGTTGGGCGTTCAACGCCAGCTTTCCACCCATTATCTGGCGTTTAAGCGCCAGAATTATTCCTCTCTGGGCTCTGACTGTCCTCAGAGGGATTTTAGGTAGCAGTCTGTTCATTTCTTGGCTTCCTACTACCTTGAAGTGGGGTATTTAATGTTTTTCCACTTCTTAATTGAACTGTTTGGCATTCTTCTATTATTTGTTTTGATAACTGCTGTTCTGTTTGCTTCAACTGCACTTCCATATTCATATTAGCCATTCTTGTTTCTTGCAATATTTCCTTTAATTCGGCTAGCTGTTTTGTTAGAAAATCTAATTGCTGATTGAATTCAGTAGCTTGTTCTGCAGGACTGAGTTCAGTAGTTACTGTTTTAGCCTCTTCGTTGATGGAAGGTTCACTGCTTAGGTACAGATGCTGATTTCTGGCAACTGTATCAATAAGCTCTTGAGCTTCTTCTATTGTCTTTCTCATGTGTATAAATCCACCAGCTGAGTGGTCTAGAGAAGTCTGAGCTTTCTCTGTAAGCCCATAATAGAAGATGTCTAACTGCACCCACTCTGAAAACATTTCAAAGGGGCATTTTCTCAGCATCTCTCTATATCTCTCCCAGGCATCATAAAGGGATTCATTATCTCCTTGTTTGAAGCCTTGGATGCTCAGCCTTAGCTGTGTTATCCGTTTTGGAGGAAAATAGTGATTCAGGAATTTTTCTGACAGCTGTTTCTATGTCTTTATGCTGTCCTTAGGTTGGTTATTTAACCACCTCTTAGCTTGGTCTTTTACAGCAAATGGAAACAGTAACAATCTGTAGACATCCTGATCTACTTTCTTATCATGTACTGTGTCAGCAATTTGTAAAAACTGTGCCAGAAACTCTGTAGGTTCTTCCTGTGAAAGACCGGAATACTGGCAACTTTGCTGCACCATGATAATGAGCTGAGGGTTCAACTCAAAACTACTAACTTCAATGGAGGGTATACAAATACTACTCCCATATGAAGCAGTAGTGGGGTTAGCATATGACCCCAGAGTCCTTTTGGACTGTTCATTTCCACTTAAGTCCATAATGGAGAAAGGGAGATGATGTGAATTTATTTTATTTATTTTATTATTATAGAGGAGGTTTCGAAATAATAAAATAAAATAAAATAAAAACTAAAATAAAAAGAAAAACAAAAAGAATTTGAAAATATTTTATGAAGAAATTCGAAAAAGTGAGGAGAGAGAAAGTGGTTAGAATATTTTTGAAAAAGCTATAATTTTAAAATTTTAACAATGAAATCCGAAATTTTTTTTTAAATTTTGAAATAATTGCTTTAAAAATAGTTAGAAAAAATATATATTTTTTTTAATTTTGAATTTTATGATGAAAGAGAAAAACACACAAAAGACCCAAGACTTAAAATTTTTAGATCTAATGCTCCTTGTTTTTGAATATTTTGGAGGAAAAACACCAAGAAACACCAAATCTTAAAAAATTTAAGATCAAAACACAAAGAAGACTCAAGAACACTTTGAAGACTCACAAGAACAACAAGAACAAAAGAAAGAACACCAAACTTAAAATTTTTAGAAAACCACAATAAAATTTTCAAAAATTAAAGAAAGATTAACAGGAAAACACCAAACTTAAAGTTTGGCACAAGATTTAATCAAAGAAAAATTATTTTTGAAAAAAAAGTTTTAAAAGGAAGATACCCAATTGCCAAGAACATAAGCCAACGCTCTAGCCAACTGAGCTATAAATGTAACGTGTTTTAATATTGTATAAAAAAATATTTTTGAAAACTAATATTTTGAAAAAGCACAAGGAAAACACAAAAACACACAGAACAAGAAAAATCAAAGATCAAATAAGAAAAATTGACAAGAACAATTTGAAGATCAAGGAAAAACAAAGAACATGCAATTCGAAAATTGAAAGACAAAGAAAAGCATGCAATTAACACCAAACTTAGAACATGACACTAAACTCATAAAAAAATGAAAATTCAAATAAAGAAAAATAATATTTTTGAAAAATTTTTAAAAGGAATAATAGAAGATGCAATCCTAGTGACTCTAAACTAAAAAGACAAATTTTTCCTAATCTAAGTAACAAGAATCACCGTCAGTTGTTCAAACTCAAACAATCCCTGGCAACGGCGCCAAAAACTTGGTGCATGAAATTGTGTATGCCAATATTAATGGACTATTTCTCACAGCTTCGCACAACTAACCAGCAAGTGCACTGGGTCGTCCAAGTAATACCTTACGTGAGTAAGGGTCGAATCCTACGGAGATTGTTGGCTTGAAGCAAGCTATGGTTATCTTATTAATCTTAGTCAGGATACCAATAGGATTCTTTAGCCTCGATTGTAAAAGATAAATAAAAGGGTGTCAAAGGAGTAATTGTTACGCAGTAATGGAGAATATGTTGGAGTTTTAGAGATACTTTGTCTTCTGAATTCCTGTAACATAATGCTTTCTCACTTTCATAAATGCAAGGTTCCTTCCATGGCAAGCTGTATGTAGGGCATCACCGTTGTCAATGGCTACTTCCCATCATCTCAGTGAAAATGGTCCAAATGCTCAATCACAGCACGGCTAATCATCTGTCGGTTCTCGATCATGTCAGAATAAGATCCATTGATCCTTCTGCGTCTGTCACTACGCCCAACACTCGCGAGTTTTAAGCTCGTCACAGTCATCCAATCCCAGAATCCTACTCGGAATACCACAGACAAGGTTTAGACTTTTCGGATTCTCAAGGATGCTGCCAATGGATTCTAGCTTATACCACGAAGATTCTAATTAAGGAATCAAAGAGATACTCATTCAATCTAATGTAGAATGGAGGTGGTTGTCAGGCACACATTCATGGATTGAGGAAGGTGATGAGTGTCACGGATCATCACCTTCTTCATAGTGAAGCGCGAATGAACATCTTAGATAGGAACAAGCGTGTTTGAATGGAAAACAGAAATAATTGCATTAATTCATCGAGACGCTGCAGAGCTCCTCACCCCCAACAATGGGGTTTAGAGACTCATGCCGTCAAAAGGTACAAAATTCAGATCTAAAAATGTCATGAGATACAAAATAAATCTCTAAAAGTTGTTTAAATACTAAACTAGTAACCTAGGTTTACAGAAAATGAGTAAACTAGAATGGATAATGCAGAAATCTACTTCTGGGTCCCACTTGTTGTGTGCTGGGACTGAGACTTAAGCTTCTCACGTTCTTGGGCTATTTTTGGAGTTGAACGCTAGGTTGTAACCTGTTTTTGGCGTTGAACTCCAACTTGCAACCTGTTTCTGGCGCGGAACGCCAAACTGCAACATAGAACTGGTGTTGAACGCCAGTTTACGTCGTCTATCTTTACGCAAAGTATGAACTTTTATATATTGGTAGAAATTCCTGGATGTCTACTTTCCAACCCAATTGAGTCCGCGCCAATTGGACTTCTGTAGCTCCAAAAAATCCATTCTGAGTGCAGGGAGGTCAGAATCCAACAGCATCAGCAGTCCTTTTTCAGCCTAAATAAGATTTTTGCTCAGCTCCCTCAATTTCAGCCAGAAAATACCTGAAATTACAGAAAAACACACAAACTCATAGTAAAGTCCATAAATATGAATTTTTCCTAAAAACTAACAAAATTATACTAAAAACTAACTAAAACATTCTAAAATCTACATGAAATTACCCCCAAAAAGCGTATAAAATATCTGCTCATCAACTTCCCAGAAAGTGGTCGAAGCTCAGAAGCACGACCTCAGGGAAGGATCAAAGCTCAAGCAAGGGCACTGTTCATACCCTGGACCGATCTGTAAGGTCTAGGTTGGGTGAAGACAAAAGACTAACCTCTTCAAAGGTCGGCCCGTTGCAGCAAACTCTCACAAAGAGCTCGGACAAATCACGACAAGACCCAAGAAAGGCCCAAAGAGGCCCAAAACAAAGAGTCACCGCCCGCTAGAAGGTGGCTGACCCAAAAAGATAAGGATCTCACCCACAAAAGACAAGATAAGGTAACAAACTTATCTTAAGGGAAGGTCATCAAACACTACTATAAATACACTGAAGCACCCAGGTATAATTCATACTCCAATTCTACAAAAAAACCTACCTAAAGCCCATACTGACTTAAGCATCGGAGTCTCTTGCAGGTACCACCCCCCTCCCGTGAACGAGGAGCAGCGACTCTCTCTACTCCAACAAGTCAGACACGGAAGTCTCGAATAGGCCATAAGATCTTGTCCGAGATCAACCTCACAGTTTCAGGTAACCCTCGGAACATTGAAGTCCCCAGAAATTTCATGTCACCTGACATAGACCTCTACAATGTGATATCCGACTTGAGCCATCACCTTAGTAAAGCAGGATGTATTTGGCCGATGCCTTTGACGCGACTCGCTGCAAAGCCTTCCCAACCACCTTAAGAAAGGCAGCCATGAAATGGTTCGACGATCTACCCTGCAGATCAGTCACCAATTTCGATGACCTGGTCAGGAAATTCTTGACTAGATTTTCCATTAAAAAAAAAGACAAAACAAAACACGTCCCGAGCTTGCTACGAATAAAACAAAGAGACAAGGAAAGTCTCCGGGATTACATGAAAAGATTCAACAAAGCATGCCTGGAAATCCAGAACATGCCAACTGAAGCAGCGATTATGGGCCTAGTCAACGGCCTAAAAGAAGGACCATTCAGCTAGTCCATATCCAAGCGACATCCATCATCTTTAAACAAAGTACAGGAAAGGGCAGAATAATACATCAACATGGAAGAAAACTCTCAGCTAAGGGAGTCTTCTTCAAAGTCCAACCCACCCTACCCGCCTAGGGATAGGGAGCGAGAATCCAAGAGAAAAGAAGAACCGAGCGCAAAGAAACCTCAAAAATACCACAACTACACTTTCCTCAGGGTCTCCCTCAAAGACGTCTACAGAGAAATATGACACACAGAGAAGATTCCACCACCCCGTCCGATCAAACACAAGAAAATCGGAAGTCAGACCGAATAATGCGAATACCATAAACTCTATTGACACGCCACCAACGGATGCTACAACCTAAAAAACATCATAGAAAAGCTAGCCAGAGAAGGTCGGCTGAACAGGTACCTGGCAGACAGGTTAGACGACCTGAGGAAGCGACAAAGGGAAGAAGAGAAGGGATAGCCACAACGCCCCCTCACACCCCAGAGCACTATATCGACATGATAAACGGGAGATTCGCAGGGGGAGGAACGATGAAGTCCTCACAGAAAAGGCATCTCAAAGAAGTGTATCAAGTCGGGGAAATAGCTAACCGACCGACCTACCCACCATCTCCTTCACAAAAGAGGATACACAGGGTCTGCTATCTGAACGACGACCCTGTGGTAATAACAATGATCCTAGCCAATGCAAACCTCCACTGAACCTTGATAGATCAAGGAAGCTTAGCTGATATCCTGTTCAAGCTCGCCTTCGACAAGTTCGGGCAAGAAATAAAGGACCTAAAAGCATACCCCGATAGTCTATTCAGATTAGGGGACACCTGATGAATCCATATTTAACCTAATTTTATTCCATTTGCCTTCCATTTGATATCTTGATGCTGTTTGTGAGTGATCTCAGATGTATAAGATAGGAATGGCTTGGCGAGAATTGAAGAGGAGCATGCAAGGAGGAGGAAGCATGAAGAAACAAAGGAGAAGAGCAAAGCGACGTGTGCATGCGCACAGCACCTCATGCGTACGCACAGGCAGCAAAGCAAAGCCAAGTGTACGAGTGCACAGCATCTTGTGCATCGCACAATCATCCAAAGTATCGCGAAGTGTGCGTGTGCACAACCTCTTATGTGTATGCACAAACTGAGATTTCGGCCATGTGTGAGTGCGCACACGTCTGTGCGTACGCACAGGTACCCGTGCATGCCTTCATTAAAAACACACGTGACTCACATTTTGAGGGGCTTGGAGGCCTAAATTCTGATGCTAAGAGCTCATATTGGAGGCGGCAAACATTTTGAAAGCATAGCATACCATTAGGGTAGTTTTTAGAATAGTAGTAGGAGGCTTTAGTTTAGTTTTTTCTTTAAATTTTCTCTCAACATCATTAGGGTTTATATTAGGATTTAACATTTCAAGTGCCATTTCCATTTTTGATCTTGGAATTTGCTAGCCTCCATTGTAAGTATCTCTTAATTTCTACTCTTTATAGTTACAATTTTGATACTCTTTCTTGTAGTTAAAGTTATAGTGTTAATACATATACTTTTTTGCAATTTTGATCTCTTGTTGATGATTTTGATGATTGATGATTGTTATATGCTTGGTTGAGTTGCTATTGCTGCTTTTGGATAATTGTTTCTCATAGTTTCAAGCATTTTCTCAATTTTACCATGTTTAGTGTTTATGGCCACCAAGTGTTTGTGGAAATGCCAACTTTGATTATAGGTTAAATTTCCACCTCTTGACTTGGGGAAAATGAGCAATTGGGTTCGTAAAGTTGGAATGTCCAACATTTAGTGATAATTCTTGGATTGTTAATTGTTCTTGTTTCCACTAACGCTAACTTGTTGCTAAGGCAATTAGCGAGTTAGGATTTGTGGATTAAGAACAACCACTACAAGAAAAAAGGCCTGTCGGCACACTTTTTTCTTGCCACGCTTTTAAAGCGTGCCCAAAAGTGGTCTATGGGCACGCTTTTGCGAGGGTGGCCACTAATTTGTGATTTGGCCACGCTTTTTTTTGCCACGCTTGAAAAGCATGGCCATGGAGAGAAATTGGCACGCTTTTACGAGGGTGTCCACTTATTTGAAATTTGGCCATGCTTTCTTATTGCCACACTTGAAAAGCGTACCTATAGAGAGAAATCGGCACGCTTTAAAAAAGTGACTAATTTTTTTTCTAACAGTCACATTTTTAAAGCGTGCCGATATACTGTGTTTAAATAGGGACCCTACAAAAGCATACCAATAGAGTGCCACCCTCTTTTTTACACACTTCACTTTTTTCTAAGTTAACTTTTTAACCTATAGAAGTTATAACTGCTCAGACACTTCACTTTTCTTTCTAAATTCATTTTTAACCTAGAAGATAACCTAAAAGCAAGCCGTCGCACCCAGCAAGCCGTCGCACTAAGTTCATCACTGCCCATCGCCAAGGCCGTTGCACCACACAGCTCGCCGTCATGTTCATCTAACCCTCACACCCAGCCCTCTCTCTGTCGCACCCAACCCCGCACCATCAACGATCTCTCGCACGTAGCTGTTTCTCGACGATCTCTCGCACCCAACCCTCGCACCATCGACACAACCTCGTTAGATTCAGAACCCTCCATCGGCGCTGCTCCATCCACGCACCAACAGTGGTCTCTGTCTCGGCGTGCCCTCCTACTCCCTCAGTGGTCTCTGTCTCGCAAACCCTCGTTGGATTCGGAACCTCAATCGTTGCTCACTCTATTTCGCAAACCCTCAATCGCCGATCCTCCCTCCGTGGTTCAGCACCCGTCGCGTTGCCGTCTCCCTCTCTGAAATCGTCGCGTCGCCGTCTCCCTCTCCCTCACTCGTCGCACCTTCGTCAGCCATGTTCAACGTTCGCAGTGCCGTGGTAAATTATTTGGTCAATTTTTTCCTTGATCTGATTATTTGATTTTGAATTTGATTTTCTTGGTTCTTCATTTTTTTATTTTTCTAAATTTCTATTTTTTGTTCTAATATGATCCGTGGTTTAGGTTTTTTTTCCTAAACTTCTTGACATTTGGTTCTGTTCTGCTGCAGCTGTGGTAGTGCTCGGCTACTGATATGTGGTGCTCATTCTTTGAGTTCATTGTTTGCTGAATCTCGTTTGGCAGAGAATACCTCTATGATTTTTTCAAGGTGACAAATTTAGAGCAGCAGCAGATAATTACATTAGGCCTCTCCTAACTAAGGTATTCAAGTTTCTTGTTAGCTTCAAATTATGCCTCGTTCAAGCTTTTCGAAGTTGATTGTGATTTCTTTCTTTTGTATTCTCTCTAGGGAGTTCCATCTCTTTCTTCTAATCTTTCGTCTTTGTATAATCACCCTGGGAAGGTTAGCTTTATCCCTTACATTTCTATGATTGAAAAACTATGAGATATTTGATTGTATTTTTTCTTCCATCATGTTATATAATGGAAGAAGATAAGCTTCCTATGGGTTTTGATTGTTCTTTTTATTCTTTTGAACTTTGTTCAGGCAGACATTTTGGAATAACTTATTCTTGTATTTTTTTCACAGCGCTCTTCAAGCTAAGGTATATTAAAGATCAGATAGCAAAGTAGGCAGCTTAATTGCTTCAGTAAATATAGGTTTTAAAGGCTAGCTAGTAATTAATTACTACTGTATATATAGATAGAGAGTGGTCACTACTACAGCCTGTATGTTCTTGTTTAATTATTTGTTATTAGTTGTGTGTATATTTAAATGTTTGCATCCTTGTTTTGGTTTCCAGAGATAATTTGTAAAGGAGGAATTCAAGAAATTATTGTAGCATTTATACTGAGCATCGCATCTGCTAAAATAAATAAATATGTCAAAGGGCTTTGAGATTCATCAAGAGAATAATGAAGGAAATGGCGGCAAGAGTAGTAATGATAATGAGGGTGAGGAAAATTCATTTGACATAAATGAAGGAGCGGCTATGAGTGATGATGAGGAATTGGAAGAAGAGAATAATAATGAAGCAAAGGAGGAGGAGGAGGATAACAATGAAGAAGGAAATTTAACAAACCCAAGTAGCAGCAGCACAGCATCAAGAGAAGGGAAGAGAGGGAGTGGTGTGAGGCAATATGTGAGATCAAAGATGCCAAGGCTTTGTTGGACTCCTAATCTTCATCTCTCCTTTGTCCATGTTGTTCAGAGGCTTGGAGGTCAAGAAAGTAATTCCACTCTCAAACATTTGTAAGAATACACTTCAATTTGACTTGGGAGGAGTTCAATTTGATAAAATGGTCTGTTTCAATCTTTTTTTAAGTGATTATTCTGTCTTGTGTCTATCCTCTGAGTATGCTACTATTGTAGGTTCCATATGGAGGCCTTCAAGGTAGGGTTTTGTATCATAGCTCATTCTTAATCCACTTTGTTTCTCAGGGTTAATGATTAACATGAGTATTCTTATGTTTATTTTCTTTCCCATGCAATATTTGTGCTTTAAACTCTGCAAACAACATAAATAAATATATAAATAATTGAAGTAGTTGTAAAATGTGTGAAGAGGAATGGATTTGATTTTGTGCTCCTAAATCCAAAAGATTGTAAGGTGGCAGTAATGGTTAGATACCAAGCTCTAAGAGCTTATTTCAAACCATATATTGCCTTGTTTAGTTTGCAAACAAGGTTTGAATTTGAGTAAACAAAACTAGGGAGTTGAGACATGTAAATAGTCTTGGTTAGATTTCCATTTAGAAAAGCATCATGAAAATTATACTGCTTCACTGCCCAACCTTTTGATAAAGCTATGATTAAGATTATTCTAATAGTTACATGTTTGATAATAGGTGAGAAAACCTTATCAAAATCCACACCTGCTGTTTGTGTATATCTACAAGCAACTAACATTGCTTTATGCCTAAGAATGTTTGAGTTTGTGTTGGTTGATTGCTTTTAAGATTTGTTTGGCTTCCTAACTACTTGATTCATCATCTTGATTGTGAGCTGTTGCAACAAAGGGTGCTAGGTCTGAGCCTGTCTCTGTCCAAGATATAGCGCTTCAGTCTCAAGCTTTATTAAAAGTTAAGGATTTAAACAAGGAATTGCTAAGCTCTGTATACCATAATCTACTTTAAAATTCTGTGTTTTTCCTAACTGGATGCAGAGTTCAAACTTTTTTTTGGAACTTTTTTAAATCTATTCAAGACATTTCATAATTTCTCGTCTGTTCACCATGCACTGGGCAGCATGAGATGTTGATAAGTGACAGGCCCTTATTTGAAAGTCTATATGAGGATAAGAGCGAGGGATGATGGGCCAACAGCCCAAGTTATAAATCCAGCAATAATTTAATAAACTAGGGACGGGTAGTCAGGAATGCATTGGGGGAATAAATATCTGCTATAAGAGTAGTTAGAGCCTTAGAGATTGTTCAGTTGGTTGAGTACAATTAGCTCTCGGAGAGTTGGAAAATCCTTCTAAATTAGGGAACAGTTAGCACTTGGAAAGTTTGAGCCACATTGACCAAGATCAGTTCAATAACACAGTGACACCTCTTTCATCACTTTCCCTCTATACCAGTCTCATCAGAAGCACTATTCATTGGTTAAACTCGAATAGATTGCTAACTCCTTTATTAGAAAGGGGAGAAAGAAAATGCAAATTCAAGTTTTATAGGGTGATCTCAAGCAGTCCTATTGAATATTAATGTTCTGAGTGAAATTTTCTTATTAACTTAGGATTCATTTGATTATGTGATGCTTTTAAATCTCTTTTTTGCTTATAGAAAAAGTAAAAATAAAAAGAAAATCTTTATAGTCATCTATCCCTTTGTATCAGACTTGCCTTCTTGAGTTCGATGGTGCATCAAAAGGAAATCCTGGAAAAGCCGGTGCTGGGGCTATTTTGCGTTCTACTGATGGAAGTGTGGTATACATTTGATGTTGCTGTTTATATATGTATCATTTTTTACAACCTTTAATCCCATTAGCTATTATTAGTTTATTACTTTAAAGATTTGTAGGTTGCGTGAAGGTATGGGTATAGCACCATGCAATGCTGCTGAATATCGTGCAATGATATTAGGAATGAGATATGCTCTTAAAAAGGGATTTTCTTTTATCCGTATCCAGGGCGACTCCAAGCTTGTTTGCATGCAGGTTGGCCATCTTTTATGCTTACATCAGTTAGTTTATTCTGGTATACTGATGAGCGGATAATTTGTACGCTTTTTGGCATTGTTTTTAGTATGTTTTTAGTATCTTTTAGTTAGTTTTTATTATATTTTTATTAGTTTTTAATTAAAATTCACTTTTCTGGACTTTACTATGAGTTTGTGTGTTTTTCTGTGATTTCAGGTATTTTCTGGCTGAAATTGAGGGATCTGAGCAAAAATCTGATCCAGATACTCAAAAGGACTGCAGATGCTGTTGGATTCTGACCTCCCTACACTCGAAGTGGATTTTCTGGAGCTACAGAAGCCCAATTGGCACGCTCTCAACGGCGTTGGAAAGTAGACATCCTGGGCTTTCCAGCAATATATAATAGTTCATACTTTGCCCAAGATTTGATGGCCCAAACCGGCGTTCAAAGTCACCTCAAGAAATTCCAGCGTTAAACGCCGGAACTGGCACCTAATTGGGAGTTAAACGCCCAAACTGGCACTAAAGCTGGCGTTTAACTCCAAGGAGAGTCTCTACACGAAAATGCTTCATTGCTCAGCCCAAGCACACACCAAAGTGGGCCCGGAAGTGGATTTTTATGTCATTTACTCATCTTTGTATACCTTAGGCTACTAGTTATCTATAAGTAGGACCTTTTACTATTGTATTAGAAGACTTTTGGTAGCTATCTTCGTTTTATGCTATCTTAGATCATTGGGAGGCTGGCCATTCGGCCATGCCTAGACCTTATGCTTATGTATTTTCAACGGTGGAGATTCTACACACCATAGATTAAGGTGTGGAGCTCTGCTGTACCTCGAGTATTAATGCAATTACTATTGTTCTTCTATTCAATTCCACTTGTTCTTTGTCCAAGATATCACTTGTTCTTCAACTTGATGAAGGTGATGATTGACGCCCATCACCATTCTCACCCATGAACAAAGTGACTGACAACCACTCTTGTTCTACACGCATCTGAGGCTTAGTGAATATCTCTTGGATTTCTGATTGCACGATGCATGGTTGATCGCCTGACAAACGAGCCAGCCATTCCGTGAGATCAGAGTCTTCGTGGTATAGGCAAGAACTGATGGCGGCATTCAAGAGAATCCGGAAGGTCTAACCTTGTCTGTGGTATTCTGAGTAGGATTCAATGATTGAATGACTGTGACGTGCTTCAAACTCTAACCTGCTGGGCGTTAGTGACAGATGCAAAAGAGGGATTCTATTCCAGTAGGAGCGGGAACCGAACCGGTGATTGGCCGCACTGTGACAGAGTGCGTGAGCATTAGCTTTCACTGCGAGGATGGGAGGTAGCCACTGACAACGGTGAAACCCTACACGAGCTTGCCATGGAAAGGAGTAAGAAGGATTGGATGAAGGCAGTAGGAAAGCAGAGAGACGGAAGGGAAGGCATCTTCATACGCTTGTCTGAAGCTCTTACACCAATGATATACATAAGTATCACTATCTTTATCTTTTATGTTATTTTCGTTCATCATCATATACATTTGAGTTTGCCTGACTAAGATTTACAAGATGACCATAGCTTGCTTCAATGCTAACAATCTCCGTGGGATCGACCCTTACTCACGTAAGGTATTACTTGGATGACCCAGTGCACTTGCTGGTTAGTTGTGCGAAGTTGTAGTGATCACAATTTCGCGCCACCAAGTTTTTGGCGCCGTTGCCGGGGATTGTTCAAGTTTTGAGCAAGCTTTTGGTAACAATGCCTGAGATTGTTCAGTTTGGACAACTGACGGTTCATCTTGTTGCTTAGATTAGGTATTTTTTTTTCAGAGTTCTTAAGAATGAATTCTAGTGTTTCAAGGTGATGTTCTTATCATCACCAAAGCTGATTGATCCTCATCAATTTAGCTCTTGAATGCAATGTCCTGCTGAAGCTTAGCCGGCCATGTCTAATTCCTTTAGACTAAAGCTTTAGACTAACATTGCATGATCCCTGGAATTCTCATTAAGAATTTTGATACCTTTATTTTCCTTTTCACTTAATTTTCGAAAAAGCACAAAAAAAAATTACAAAATCATAAAATCCAAAAATATTTTTTTGTTAGAGTCTAGAGTCTCATCTTAAGTTTGGTGTCAATTGCATGCATTCATTCATGTGTCTTAAGGATCTTCAAGTACTTCTTGATGATTTCTTACTCCGATCTTTAAATTCTATTGACTTGAGTATCTTGGTGTTTTATATAGTGTCAGTAGTACACAAACTGCTAAGTTTGGTGTCTTGCATGCATTGTTATTTGATTCTTGTTGCATTTTGATTATTAAAAATCCAAAAATATTTTTAAGTTGTGTCTTTTCAAGTCAATGATACAAAGAATTGAAGATTCAGAACATACTGCAGAGGAATTATACAGAAAAGGCTGAGCATTCAAAAATGGCCAATGAAGAAGACAGACTGGCGTTTAAACGCCAGCCAGGGTACCTGGTTGGGCGTTTAACGCCCAAAGAGGTAGCATTTTGGGCGTTAAACGCCAGAATGTATACCATTCTGGGCGTTTAACGCCAGGATGGTGCTAGGGGGAAGATTTTGTTTTCAAATTCAATTTTTTTTAAGTTTTCAAAGTTTTTCAAAATCAAATCTTTTTCAAATCATATCTTTTCAATCAAATGTTTTCAAAATCAATTTCTTTCCTTTTTCAAAAATACTTACTAACAATTAATGATTTGATTGAACATTTTTTGCCTTTTCTGTTGAGGAAGGTTTTATGTTTGAATCAGATCTTTTCTTGTTAGGCAAGTCATTAATTTTTAAAATCATATCTTTTCAAATTGTTTTCAAATCATATCTTTTAAAATTGTTTTCAAATCATATCTTCTCAATCACATTTTTTTAAAACCAATCATATCTTCTCAATCACATCTTTTTCAAAATGGTTTTCAATCAAATCTTTTTGATTCCTAATTTCAAAATCTTTTTCAAAAATCACTTGATTTCTTTTCCACTTCCAATTTTCGAAAATTATCAACATCTTTTCAATTTAATTTTCGAAAACCCTCTTCCCTCTCTCTCACATCCTTCTATTTATGGAGTACTACTCCTTCCTAATGCACAATTCGAACTCTATCTCACCAAGTTCGAATTCTTCTACCTTCTCTTCTTCTATTTTTCTTTTCCTCTGACACTTCAAGGAATCTCTATACTGTGACATAGAGGATTCCACATTTTCTTGTTCTCTTCTCTTTCATATGAGCAGGAGCAGAGACAAAGGCATTCTTGTTGAAGCTGATCCTGAACCTGAAAGGACCTTGAAGAGAAAGCTAAGAGAAGCCAAAGCACAACTCTCTTTAGAGGACCTGACCGAATTCTTCAAGGAAGAAGAACACATGGCAGCCGAAAACAACAACAATGCCAACAATGCAAGGAAGGTGCTGGGTGACTTTACTGCACCTACTCCTGATTTCTATGGGAGAAGCATCTCTATCCCTGCCATTGGAGCAAACAACTTTGAGCTTAAGCCTCAATTAGTTTCTCTAATGCAACAGAATTGCAAGTTCCATGGACTTCCAATGGAAGATCCTCATCAGTTCCTAGCTGAATTCTTGCAAATCTGTGACACAGTCAAGACTAATGGGGTTAACCCTGAGGTCTACAGACTGATGCTATTCCCTTTTGCTATAAGAGACAGAGCTAGAATGTGGTTGGATTCTCAACCTAAAGAAAGCCTGGACTCTTGGGAAAAGCTAGTCAATGCCTTCTTGGCAAAGTTCTTTCCACCTCAAAGATGGAGTAAGCTTAGAGTGGAAGTCCAAACCTTCAGACAGAAAGATGGAGAATCCCTCTATGAAGCTTGGGAAAGATACAAACAATTAATCAGAAGATGTCCCTCAGACATGCTTTCTGAATGGAGCATCATAGGTATTTTCTATGATGGTCTCTCTGAACTATCCAAGATGTCTTTGGATAGCTCTGCTGGAGGATCTCTTCATCTGAAGAAGACGCCTACAGAGGCTCAAGAGCTACTTGAAATGGTTGCAAATAACCAATTCATGTACACTTCTGAAAGGAATCCTGTGAACAATGGGACTAATCAGAAGAAAGGAGTTCTTGAGATTGATACTCTGAATGCCATATTGGCTCAGAACAAGATATTGACTCAACAAGTCAATTTGATTTCTCAAAGTCTGTCTGGAATGCAAAATGCACCTGACAGTACTAAGGAAGCTTCATCTGAGGAAGAAGCTTATGATCCTGAGAACCCTTCCATGGAAGAGGTGAATTACCTAGGAGAACCCTATGGAAACACCTATAATTCTTCATGGAGAAATCACCCAAATTTCTCATGGAAGAATCAAGAGAGACCTCAACAAGGTTTCAATAACAATAATGGTGGAAGAAACAGGTTTGGCAATGGCAAGCCTTTTCCATCATCTTCTCAGCAACAGACAGAGAGTTCTAAGCAGAGTACTTCTGACTTAGCAACAATGGTCTCTGATCTAATAAAGACCACTCAAAGTTTCATGACTGAAACAAAGTCCTCCATTAGGAATTTAGAAGGACAAGTGGGTCAGCTAAGTAAGAAAGTTACTGAACTTCCTCCTAGTACTCTCCCAAGTAATACAGAAGAAAATCCAAAAGGAGAGTGCAAAGCCATAACCATGGCCGAATATGGAGAGGAAAGAGAGGAGGAGGACGCCACTGAGGAAGACCCCAGTGGGCGTGCACCAATCTCCTCTGAGTCCCTCAATGAGGAACAATGGGAATCTGAGGCTCAAAATGAGACCATAGAGATTCCATTGGACTTACTTCTGCCATTCATGAGCTCTGATGAGTATTCTTCCTCTGAAGAGGATGAGTACGTCACTGAAGAGCAAGTTGCTAAATACCTTGGAGCAATCATGAAGCTAAATGACAAGTTATTTGGAAATGAGACTTGGGAGGATGAACCACCTTTGCTCACCAAAGAACTGGATGACTTGTCTAGGCAGAAACTGCCTCAAAAGAGGCAGGATCCGGGGAAGTTTTCTATACCTTGTACCATAGGCACCATGACCTTCAAGAAGGCCTTGTGTGACTTAGGGTCAAGTGTAAACCTCATGCCCCTCTCTGTAATGGAGAAATTAGGGATCTTTGAGGTGCAAGCTGCAAGAATCTCATTGGAGATGGCAGACAACTCAAGAAAATAAGCTCATGGACTTGTAGAGAATGTTTTGGTAAAAGTTGAAAACCATTACATCCCTACTGATTTCATAGTCCTAGAGACTGGGAAGTGCATTGATGAATCCATCATCCTTGGCAGACCCTTCCTAGCCACAGCAAAGGCTGTGATTGATGTTGATAGAGGAGAGTTAATCATTCAAGTGAATGAAGAATCCTTGGTGTTTAAGGCCCAAGGACATCCCTCTATCATCATGGAGAGGAAGCATGAAGAGCTTCTCTCAAAACAGAGCCAAGCAGAGCCCCCACAGTCAAACTCTAAGTTTGGTGTTGGGAGGCCACAACCAAACTCTAAGTTTGGTGTTGAACCCCCACATTCAAACTCTAAGTTTGGTGTTGGGAGGTTCCAACACGGTTCTGAGTATTTCTGAGGCTCCATGAGAGTCCTCTGTCAAGCTAATGACATTAAAGAAGCGCTTGTTGGGAGGCAACCCAATGTTTTATAGTTAACTATTTTGTTTTGTTATTTTATCTTTTTTGTAGGTTGATGATCATAAGAAGTCACAAAAACAATGAAAAAAAAGCAACAACAGAATGAAAAACAGGAAGAAACACAGCACACCCTGGAGGAAGAAGCTGCTGGCGTTCAAACGCCAGTAAGCCTAGCAGTTGGGCGTTTAACGCCCAGTCTGGCACCATTCTGGGCGTTTAACGCCAGAAAAGGGCACCAGACTGGCGTTAAACGCCAGAAAAGGGCTAGAACCTGGCGTTAAACGCCAGGAATGGGCACCAGCCCGGCGTTTAACGCCAGAAATGGCTTAAAACGTGAATTTTGATGCCATTTGGTGCAGGGATGACTTTTCCTTGACACCACAGGATCTGTGGACCCCACAGGACCCCACCATCACTCTCTCTCTTCTTCCCCCATTCACCAATCACCTCAAAACCTCTTCCCCAAAAACCCTTCACCTATCAAATCCCATCTTTCTCTTCACCACTCACATCCATCCTTCATAAATCCCCACCAACCTCACCTTTCAAATTCAAACCACTTTCCCCCCCAAACCCACCCACAATGGCCGAACCATTACCCCCCTCTCTCCTAGAAATACCCTTCTTCCCTTCTTTATTTTCACACAACCTAAACACCACTTCTCCCCCTCTTTGGCCGAATACACCACCATCTCCCTCCTCCTCATTTCTTCTTCTTCTACTCTCTTCTTTCTTCTTTTTGCTCGAGGACGAGCAAACATTTTAAGTTTGGTGTGGTAAAAGCGTTGCTTTTTCGTTTTCCATAACCATTTATGGCATCCAAGGCCGGAGAAACCTCTAAAAAGAGGAAAGGGAAGGCAAAAGCTTCCACCTCCGAGTCATGGGAGATGGACAGATTCCTCTCAAGGGTGCATCAAGTCCACTTCTATGAAGTTGTGGCCTTGAAGAAGGTGATCCCCGAGGTCCCCTTTTCACTCAAAAAGGGTGAATATCCGGAGATCCGCCGTGAGATCCGAAGAAGAGGTTGGGAAGTGCTTACCAACCCCATTCAACAAGTCGGAATCTTGATGGTTCAAGAGTTCTATGCCAATGCATGGATCACCAAGAACCATGACCAAAGTGTGAACCCGAATCCAAAGAATTATCTCACTATGGTTCGGGGGAAATACTTGGATTTTAGTCTGGAAAGTGTGAGGGTGGCGTTCAACTTGCCTATGATGCAAGGAGATGAACATCCTTACACTAGAAGGGTCAACTTTGATCAAAGGTTGGACCAAGTCCTCACAATCATATGTGAAGAGGGCGCACAATGGAAGAGAGATTCAAGAGGCAAACCGGTCCAATTAAGAAGGCATGACCTCAAGCCCGTGGCTAGAGGATGGTTAGAGTTCATTCAACGCTCAATCATTCCCACTAGCAACCGGTCCGAAGTTACTCTAGACCGGGCCATCATGATTCATAGTATCATGATTGGAGAAGAAATAGAGGTTCATGAGGTTATAGCCCAAGAACTCTATAAGGTGGCGGACAAGACCTCCACCTTGGCAAGGTTAGCCTTTCCTCATCTCATTTGTCACCTCTGTTATTCAGTAGGAGTTGACATAGAAGGAGATAACCCCATTGATGAGGACAAGCCCATCACCAAGAAAAGGATGGAGTACACAAGAGACCCCTCTCATCAAGAGATCCCTGAGATGCCTCAAGGGATGCACTTTCCTCCACAAGACTATTGGGAGCAAGTAAACACCTCCCTAGGAGAACTAAGCTCCAACATGGGACAACTAAGGGTGGAGCACCAAGAACACTCCATTCTCCTCCATGAAATTAGAGAAGATCAAAGAATCATGAGAGAGGAGCAACAAAGACAAGGAAGAGACATTGAGGAGCTCAAGCACTCCATAGGATCTTCAAGAGGAAGGAAGAGCCGCCATTACTAAGGTGGACCCGTTCCTTGATTTCCTTGTTCTTTATTCTTCTGTTTTTCGAATTTTATGCTTTATGTTTATCCATGTTTGTGTCTTGTGATCATTAGTGTCTTAGTGTCTATGCCTTAAAGTTATGAATGTCCTATGAATCCATCACCTTTCTTGAATAAAAATGTGCTTAATTGAAAAGAAAAGAATTACATGAATTCTGAATTTTATAACAGTTTAATTACTTTGATGTGGTGGCAATACTTTTGTCTTCTGAATGTATGCTTGAACAGTGCATATGTCTTTTGAATTTGAGGTTCATGAATGTTGGCTCTTGAAAGAATGATGAAAAAGGAGACATGTTACTGAGGATCTGAAAAATCATAAAAATGATTCTTGGAGCAAGAAAAAGCAGTGAATACAAAAAAAAAAGAGAAAGAAAGCAAGCGAAAAAAAAAAACCGAAAAAAAAGGGGAAAAAAGAGAAAAAGAAAGAAAAAGAAAAGAAATAAAGTTGTGACCCAAGGCAAAAAGAGTGTGCTTAAGAACCCTGGACACCTCTAATTGGGGACTTTAGCAAAGCTGAGTCACAATCTGAAAAGGTTCACCCAATTATGTGTCTGTGGCATGTATGTATCCGGTGGTAATACTGGAAGACAGAGTGCTTTGGGCCACGGCCAAGACTCATAAAGTAGCTGTGTTCAAGAATCATCATACTTAACTAGGAGAATCAATAACACTATCTGGATTCTAAGTTCCTAAAGAAGCCAATCATTCTGAATTTCAAAGGATAGAGTGAGATGCCAAAACTGTTCAGAGGCAAAAAGCTGAAAGCCCCGCTCATCTAATTAATACTGATCTTCATAGATGTTTTTGGAATTCATTGCATATTCTCTTCTTTTTATCCTATTTGATTTTCAGTTGCTTGGGGACAAGCAACAATTTAAGTTTGGTGTTGTGATGAGCGGATAATTTGTACGCTTTTTGGCATTGTTTTTAGTATGTTTTTAGTATCTTTTAGTTAGTTTTTATTATATTTTTATTAGTTTTTAATTAAAATTCACTTTTCTGGACTTTACTATGAGTTTGTGTGTTTTTCTGTGATTTCAGGTATTTTCTGGCTGAAATTGAGGGATCTGAGCAAAAATCTGATCCAGAGACTCAAAAGGACTGCAGATGCTGTTGGATTCTGACCTCCCTGCACTCGAAGTGGATTTTCTGGAGCTACAGAAGCCCAATTGGCGCGCTCTCAACGGCGTTGGAAAGTAGACATCCTGGGCTTTCCAGAAATATATAATAGTCCATACTTTGCCCAAGATTTGATGGCCCAAACCGGCGTTCAAAGTCACCTCAAGAAATTCCAGCGTTAAACGCCGGAACTGGCACCTAATTGGGAGTTAAACGCCCAAACTGGCACTAAAGCTGGCGTTTAACTCCAAGGAGAGTCTCTACACGAAAATGCTTCATTGCTCAGCCCAAGCACACACCAAAGTGGGCCCGAAAGTGGATTTTTATGTCATTTACTCATCTTTGTATACCTTAGGCTACTAGTTATCTATAAGTAGGACCTTTTACTATTGTATTAGAAGACTTTTGGTAGCTATCTTCGTTTTATGCTATCTTAGATCATTGGGAGGCTGGCCATTCGGCCATGCCTAGACCTTATGCTTATGTATTTTCAACGGTGGAGTTTCTACACACCATAGATTAAGGTGTGGAGCTCTGCTGTACCTCGAGTATTAATGCAATTACTATTGTTCTTCTATTCAATTCCACTTGTTCTTTGTCCAAGATATCACTTGTTCTTCAACTTGATGAAGGTGATGATTGACGCCCATCACCATTCTCACCCATGAACAAAGTGACTGACAACCACTCTTGTTCTACACGCATCTAAGGCTTAGTGAATATCTCTTGGATTTCTGATTGCACGATGCATGGTTGATCGCCTGACAAACGAGCCAGCCATTCCGTGAGATCAGAGTCTTCGTGGTATAGGCAAGAACTGATGGCGGCATTCAAGAGAATCCGGAAGGTCTAACCTTGTCTGTGGTATTCTGAGTAGGATTCAATGATTGAATGACTGTGACGTGCTTCAAACTCTAACCTGCTGGGCGTTAGTGACAGACGCAAAAGAGGGATTCTATTCCAGTAGGAGCGGGAACCGAACCGGTGATTGGCCGTACTGTGACAGAGTGCGTGAGCATTAGCTTTCACTGCGAGGATGGGAGGTAGCCACTGACAACGGTGAAACCCTACACGAGCTTGCCATGGAAAGGAGTAAGAAGGATTGGATGAAGGCAGTAGGAAAGCAGAGAGACGGAAGGGAAGGCATCTTCATACGCTTGTCTGAAGCTCTTACACCAATGATATACATAAGTATCACTATCTTTATCTTTTATGTTATTTTCGTTCATCATCATATACATTTGAGTTTGCCTGACTAAGATTTACAAGATGACCATAGCTTGCTTCAATGCTAACAATCTCCGTGGGATCGACCCTTACTCACGTAAGGTATTACTTGGACGACCCAGTGCACTTGCTGGTTAGTTGTGCGAAGTTGTAGTGATCACAATTTCGCGCCACCATATACATGAGCTATTTTTGTTGTTTCCTTTATAGTTTGATGAAATTTTTTATATAATTTTATGTATTATCTCGTACAGGATACGAAAACTTACACTAGTTATTATAAAAAGGGGGCTACTAGTTTTAATTACTAAGTGACAAATTTGACATGGTTGAAATTAGTACTGATTTTGCACTTTGTTGTAAAGTCCTCATGCATACAGGTTACTGTTGCCCAACAGCTTCTCCACCTCTAATAGCTATACAAGAGTTACGTGCAACCATTCGTGTGCTACAAATTAGTCTGGATGTTGTTTAGGAATTAAATTAGATTTTTTATAACATAGAATTGTAATTTTTTTAAATGTTTATTTTGAAATTTGAATTTATTTTTTTTAAACGTTTTATTCATGTTTTATCATGTACATAATTCATATAAATCAATGGCAGAGTAATTTTTTAGTATTATATTTTATTTGAAAGATTAATTTATTAGTATTTCTATTTTTCTTATTTTTCTTTTTTTTATTTGAAAAAGGATTAGGCCACGCTTTTGAAGTGTAACGACAAGTTTTTAATTTTTGGCACGCTTTAAAAGCGTGGCTGTATATCCATCTTTGGGCACGCTTTAAAAGTGTGGCTGTATATCCATCTTTTGGCACGCTTTAAAAACGTGGCTACAAGGTTATACATACAGCTACGCTTTTAAGCGTGCCAATAGATAAAAGCGTGGCAAAAAGTAAAGCGTACCAATAGATCAAGAAAAGCGTGCCGATAGATCAACCGGCACGCTGGCAGATGTGACCCTTTTAAAAGCGTGTCGGTAGCTCAAAAAGCGTGGCGAAAAGCTATTGGCACGTTTTTTTGCACCTTTCGGTACGCTTTAAAAACGTGGCAAAAAGCTTATTTTCTTGTAGTGAACTATGCTAACCTGACCTACTCTCCGATGTAAGGGTTAACTAAGTGAGATTAATCCAGTACAATTGTCATAGTTGTGGTTGCAACAAGGAAGGGATTCCCTAGCTCATCCCAAGCCAAGACTCCATTTATGCTTTGAGTCACACACACACATACACACATAAATCACTTTTATATCTTATTTGTTCATATTGCATAGCTAGTTCTTTAATTCCTTTATTAGTTCATTACTTGCAATTTTGAATGTTCTTTTATTCCTTTAATTGTTTATATCCCCATTGAAAATCCCTTTTGCCTTCACAACCAAAATTGTGCACTCATTGATCATTAGTCCTTGGGAGACAACCCATGAATTCGAACTCCCAAAATTATATTTGTGTTAAATTGTGACAATTTGTCCTTCTAAACTTTGATGTTGGTCGATTGTCGAGTTGGGGCTATACTTGCAATGCTAATCGCATTTTTGAGGAAAATTCCCTAACTCGCTTTGGGCGACCATCAACACCCCAATCCAACCCCTGGGGTTCATATCGCTATACACTACCTTTGGAAAAGGCACATGGACAAGGACCTTTGTTTATCTAATGGAGTCTCATTGTAAAGTATAATTTCCAAACCAATCACTAATCCTTTCATGCAAAAATTTGGTTGTCACAAAGAACAAACCCCCAAATAAGAATTAACCGGAGTATTTGGACTCCGGGTCATCTCACGAGGATTGCAATGAAGTGAATGCTTATTGACTATGAGGTATGTTTTGGGGTTTTTGGAATAAGAGACATGAAAAGTAAATGATAAGGAAATTCAAATAACAAAAAGGCTTTGGCAAGGGTTGGTGGTCAAGGATCTCTATCCTTATCACTAACCACAACATGAGAATTGACAAGGATCAACCCCATTAAGTCATCCTCTAACTGATAAAGGAAAGTCAAATAAGCTATGTCAATCCTAGTCCATAAGTCCTAGTTCTCCACCATTTCAATTAGTGAGATCTAAGGTCAATGGCTCCCAATCATCAATCACTTGGACATTAGCAACTCAAGAGTTCCTAAGTTACCTTCCCAAGACAAGAGCATAAAATTCTACTCTAAGGTCCAACCAAGCATTTTGTCAAACACTTGGTGGGTGTATAAGGAAAGCATGGTAAAGTGCAAGAATAGTAAATCTATCAACTACCAATTGTAAGAAAAGTAAATTCACAACCCAATTCAACAATAAAAGAAACATCAAACATTAAATTGCATTAAAAAGGGGTATAAGTCCAACAAGAGTTCATTAACATAAAAGAGAGCATAAAAGTAAAATTAACATCACAAACTAGGAGAATGAAAGTGTAAAAGCAAAAATTCATAAAAGAAATAAGATGAAAACATGAAATCAAAGCTAAATCTAAGAGAGATTAGCCTAAGAACCCTAATTCTAGAGAGAAAATGGAGCTTCTCTCTCTAGAAACTACATTACATGATGCTCATGCTACAAACAATTGCTCCCCCCTTTGCTTGGGCTTCAATTTTGCATGAAATACACTCAGAAACATGTTGGAATTGGGCCTGGATGGCTCAGAAATCGCCCCTAACATTTTGCCTTTAAGTGGGCCATGTGAGAGTATTGGCGCGTGCGCGCCATGTGCACGCGCACATCGATTGACAAATTCTCCATCTGCGCGGACGCAGCATGTACGCGTGCGCGTCTATTGGCGAGACCACTTTTGCGCGTGCGCGTCCTTTGATGCATTCCCAATCTTTGTTTCCTCATGCATTCTCCCCTTTGTATGCTTTTCTACTCATTTCTTCCATACAATACTTGCCTTCTAAACCTGAAATCGCTCAACACACACATCAAGGCATTGAATGGAATTAAAATCACCAATTTAAGGCCTAAAAAATATGTTTTTACATTTAAGAAAAATTCAAGGGAGAATTACAAAACCATGCTATTTCATTGAATAAATGTGGGAAAATGTGGTAAAATTTCCTAAAATAAGCACAAGATAAACCACGAAATCGGGGTTTATCAAATCTCCCCACATTTAAACTAAGCATGTCCTCATGCTAAAATCAAGAAAGAAGCAAAAGGGTATCACATTTATTCAATGCAAACTAACTAAATGCAACCTATCTATATGCAATCTATCTATATGAATGCATCCACTTGGTCAAAGCAAGTCAATTTCCAAGAATACATATACAAGCACAAGGGCTAAGGCAATAGCAATCAAATCATTCCACAATTGAATTGAATCATTGAAAGATTTTACAACTTGCAAGAAAAGATGATCATGGGTGGAAACATGTAATTGAGCAATCGAACCCTCACCGGATGTGTATCCGCTCTAGTCACTCAAGTGTATGGGGTTGATTCACTTGATTCTTCCCTAATCATGCTTTCCAAGATTTGTTTTTCATCTAACAATAAAAAATTATTTCATGTATGCATACAAATATCATGAGGACTTCCCATAGGTTGTAATGGGGCTAAAGTCAAGGTAGGATGTATATGGTCAAGTGAGCTTGGAATTCGAGTCTTTGATTAATTTAACTTCCCACCTAACCTATGACAACCTATTCAATTCTAAACAAACCTAACTACCCATTCTTCACTTTTTCACACACTCATGCATTCTCTTTTTTTTTTTATCACAACTCATATGCATTGATTTTTATTGAACTTTGAACTTTGGGGCATTTTTGTCCCCTTTTTATTACTTTTTTTTCTTTTTTTTTTTCTTTTTTTCTCTTTTTTTTCTTTTTTTTTTCAAGCTAAAATATATACAAGAACATCAATGCATATGGTATACACATGATTAATACATGAGTATGTACCCAATTCCCAAATTTTTCAACAAAAATACAAGAACACACTTTTATCTCTACCAATGTTCCCAATTCTTCTCAAACTTGAATAATAAACACTCTCACTAGCCTAAGCTAATCAAAGATCCAAACAAGGGAATTTTATTATTTTTCACTTTAGGCTTGTAATGTGCTACAATAAAGAACAATTGGGTTAAGCATAGGCTCAAAATTGGCTAACAATAGAAGATAAAAGGTAGGCTATTTGGGTAAGTGAGCTATTTGAACAATGGCCTCGATAATATAAATGCATGTATACACAAAATAATGGACATATAGAATTAAACAAATCAAAGATTACAATCATAGAAAGAGAATAATGCACACAAGAATGAAGATAAGTGGTTATGTATGATGTAATCACACAATTAGGCTCAAATCTCACATGCTTGTGTTCTTAGCTCAAAAAAATAATCCACAATTGTATAATTCAAGCAAGTTCTAAATTTTTTTTTCAATCAATAGGGGTGCCCTATAGATAAAATCCTTGAAAAATTTCATTATTTTGACTAAGCTTAATATATACATATGTAAAACAAGAAAATGCAACTAAAAATACTAAAATGAAATGCAAAAGTGTTGGGATTAGAAACTTGTCACCTAAAAACGCCAAGTGGTTGGACGACCTCCCCACACTTAAAAGTTTGCACCGTCCTTGGTGCATTCAAAGATGAGCAAGGGGGTACGACGACTTTCCTAGTTGCTACCTTCAGCTGGTAGGTCAACTGGTGCTGCATGTCCTTCTCCTGCTTCCATTTTTGCTTATGATGATTCATCCTGAAAATAGAAAACAGGAGATAATAAGACAAGTAAATGCACAAGCAAGGAAGCATGGATTGTTGGAATGAGGTAAATCACTAGAATTGAGTGAGTGAGTTAATGTGACATTGATGAAAAATAGGCATGTGGGTCCTAACTTGCATGTGGTTTAGAACTCACACCCCAGTATTTAAAAGCCATGTCACAATTACACAAAAGAAGTATGCACTTCACTTATTCTAGTGTGCTTGAAGTACTTCAAGAGACTTGTAAGTTAAGTCAATCAAACAAGTAATGAAGAGGCATGGAAGCATTCAAGCAATTAATCAAGCAATTGTGAGATTGGATAATGCATGGGCATTGATTGACGTGTAAGTAGACTTAGTGAACAAAATGGCATATGAAACTTACACAACAATCAATGACACATATTGAAGTTGTTGCAACCCCTAAGTGACATAGAGGTAAAACACATGTGTGCTATGGAACTTAGGAAAAAGAAGATAGAAGTGAAAATCAATCACATAGAAAGCATGGTCCACAAAGCTAATAAAGCTCAAAAATATGTCACTAGGCAAGCTTTCGATCCAATTTCACAATTCTACAATCTCAATGCATGAAAAAAGTGATGTGCATAAAGGTAAACCACAAACAAGCATCACCTAAAAAAATGCAATGATAATATACAATTTCCTAGCAATGGATGATGAATGCATGGTGGCCAAAACATGCAATTCAAAGAGGTAAGATGCATGAAGGCAATGTAACATGTACTTGGTGTTCACAAATGTTAAGCATGGAAAGTTCTAAACGAAGTAACCAAATATAACCTCAACAAAGAAATCCAACAATGATAATTAACAACAATGATGTTAAGATAACATCCTATTAATAATGAGCAGCAATAAATAGTAGACAAGATTAGTAATCCAACACTTATAATGAAAAACAAAAATTAAACTAACTAACTAAAATAAGTAGTGTTACATGATATTTGGTAGTGTTGGATGATGTTTGAAGGGTGGAAAGAAAATAAGAGAAGAGAGAAGAAGAGAAGAAATGGAAAGAAGAGAAGAAAAGAAGGTGGGTGAAACATGGGCAATCCACGCGTGCGCGTCATGTGCGCGTAAGCGTGGATTGATGAAATGGTAGCAACACGTACGCGTAACACACGCGTACGCATGATGAGTTATTTGGATCGGCGACGCGTACGCGTAAGGTACGCGTGTGCGTGCCTTGAGGCACAAAGTTGGCACACTTCAGGCACAACTCTCGGGTGAATGTATGGGAAGTGGAAAACTTCAATCTATGCGTGCGCGTGCATGACGCGTGTGTGTGGATGGTTGAAATTACTTGGGTCACGCATACGCGTGGAGTGCGTGTGCGCGTGGATGGTGCTCTATTTTTTAAAATTTTTCTATGTTTTTACACCAAACCAAGCATTCCAAACCTTCAAACAACTACCAAAACATCATAAAACCTTATTTAACCTACTAGACTCCCAATTAAATTCAACTAATCAAACAAAACATAAAATTAAACTAATTATTAGCAATATTTACAAAAAGAAAAAAGGAAAGGTGTTACCATGGTGTGGTGTCTCCCACCTAGCACTTTTATTTATTGTCCTTAAGTTGGACTTATGGAGAGCTCCTCATCAAGGTGGCTTGTGCTTGAATCTATCCTTGAACATCCACCAATGCTTGGACTTCCATTGTGGTTCATCATTCAAAGTTAATAACTCCAAGCTTTGATGGAGTTCTTGGTGCACGAAATTGTGATCATCAATGGCGCCATCAACATGGTACGCTCAATTGCAATCTCAACTCTTTATCACAACTTCGCACAACTAACCAGCAAGTGCACTGGGTCGTCCAAGTAATAAACCTTACGCGAGTAAGGGTCGATCCCACGGAGATTGTTGGTATGAAGCAAGCTATGGTCATCTTGTAAATCTCAGTCAGGAGGATTCAAATGGTTATGAAGGATTAATGATTAAAAGATAAATAAAACATAAAATAAATATAAAGATACTTATGTAATTCATTGGTGAGAATTTCAGATAAGCGTATGGAGATGCTTTGTCCCTTCCGTTTCTCTACTTTCCTACTGTCGTCATCCAATCCTTCTTACTCCTTTCCATGGCAAGCTGTATGTTGGGCATCACTGTTGTCAATGGCTACAGTCCCGTCCTCTCAGTGAAAATGTTCAACGCGCTCTGTCATAGCACGGGTATTCATCTGTCAGTTCTCGATCATGTTGGAATAGAATCCAGTGATTCTTTTGCGTCTGTCACTAACGCCCCACAATCGCGAGTTTGAAGCTCGTCACAGTCATTCAATCCCTGAATCCTACTCAGAATACCACAGACAAGGTTTAGACTTTCCGGATTCTCAAGAATGGCCGCCAATGGATTCTAGCTTATACCAAGAAGATTTTGATTAAGGAATCCAAGAGATAAACATTTAAGCCTTGTTTGCATGTAGAACGGAAGTGGTTGTCAGGCACGCGTTCATAAGTGAGAATGATGATGAGCGTAACATAATCATCACATTCATCATGTTCTTGGGTGCGAATGAATATCTTAGAACAAGAATAAGCTGAATTGAATAGAAGAACACTAGTAATTGCATTAATACTCGAGGTATAGCAGAGCTCCACACCTTAATCTATGGTGTGTAGAAACTCTACCGTTGAAAATACATAAGAACAAGGTCTAGGCATGGTCGAATGGCCAGACTCCCAAAGAGGGTTCAATCATAAAAACATGATCAAAAGATGATCCGAAGATTGAAAGATTCTCTCAAAAACAATAGCAAAAGGTCCTATTTATAGAGAACTAGTAGCGTAGGGTTTACAGAAATGAGTAAATGACGTAAAAATCCACTTCCAGGCCCACTTGGTGTGTGCTTGGACTGAGCATTGAAGCTTCCATGTGTAGAGACTTTTCTTGGAGTTAAATGCCAACTTTTGTGCCAGTTTGGGCATTTAACTCCCACTTTTGTGCCAGTTCCGGCGTTTAACGCCGGGAATTCTGAAGCTGACTTGGAACGCCTGTTTGGGCCATCAAATCTCGGGCAAAGTATGAACTATTATATATTTCTGGAAAGCCCTGGATGTCTACTTTCCAACGCAATTGAGAACGCGCAAATTGAGCTTGTGTAACTCCAGAAAATCCACTTCGAGTGCAGGGAGGTCAGAATCCAACAGCATCTGCAGCCCTTTTCAGCCTCTGAATCAGATTTTTGCTCAGGTCCCTCAATTTCAGCCAGAAAATACCTGAAATCACAGAAAAACACACAAACTCATAGTAAAGTCCAGAAAAGTAAATTTTAAATAAAAACTAATAAAAATATAATAAAAACTAACTAAAACATACTAAAAGCATACTAAAAACAATGCCAAAAAGCGTATAAATTATCCGCTCATCACAACACCAAACTTAAATTGTTGCTTGTCCCCAAGCAACTGAAAATCAAACAGGATAAAAAGAAGAGAATATACAATGAATTCCAAAAACATCTATGAAGATCAGTATTAATTAGATGAGCGGTGCTTTTAGCTTTTTGCCTCTGAACAGTTTTGGCATCTCACTTTATCCTTTGAAGTTCAGAATGATTGGCTTCTATAGGAACTCAGAATCCGGATAGTGTTATTGATTCTCCTAGTTAAGTATGATGATTCTTGAACACAGCTACTTTATGAGTCTTGGCCGTGGCCCAAAGCACTCTGTTTTCCAGTCTTACCACCGGATACATCCATGCCACAGACACATAACTGGGTGAACATTTTCAGATTGTGACTCAGCTTTGCTAGAGTCCCCAATTAGAGGTGTCCAGGGTTCTTAAGCACACTCTTTTTGCTTTGGATCACGACTTTAACCACTCAGTCTCAAGTTTTCACTTGACACCTTCACGCCACAAGCACATGGTTAGGGACAGCTTGGTTTAGCCGCTTAGGCCAGGATGTTATTCCTGTAGGCCCTCCTATCCACTGATGCTCAAAGCCTTGGATCCTTTTTATTATCCTTGCCTTTTGGTTTAAAGGGCTATTGGCTTTTTCTGCTTGCTCTTTTTTTTTTTTTGAATTCACTGCTTTTTCTTGCTTCAAGAATCATTTTTATGATTTTTCAGATCCTCATTAACATGTCTCCTTTTTCATCATTCTTTCAAGAGCCAACAATTTTAACATTCATGAACAACAAATTCAAAAGTCATATGCACTGTTCAAGCATACATTCAGAAATCAAAAGTATTGCCACCACATCAAAATAATTAATCTGTTATAAAATTCAAAATTCATGCAATTCTTCTCTTTTTCAATTAAGAACATTTTTCATTTAAGAAAGGTGATGGATTCATAGGACATTCATAACTTAAAGGCATAGACACTAAGACACTAATAATCATAAGACACAAACATAAATAAAACATAAAGCATAATTTTCGAAAAACAGAAAAATAAAGAACAAGGAGATTAAAGAACGGGTCTACCTTAGTGATGGCGGCTTGTTCTTCCTCTTGAAGATCTTATGGAGTGCTTGAGCTCCTCAATGTCTCTTCCTTGCCTTTGTTGCTCCTCTCTCATGATTCTTTGATCTCCTCTAATTTCATGGACGAGGATGGAATGTTCTGGGTGCTCCACCCTTAGTTGTCCCATGTTGGAACTCAATTTTCCTAGGGAGGTGTTGATTTGCTCCCAATAGTTTTGTAGAGGAAAGTGCATCCCTTGAGGCATCTCAGGGATTTCATGATGAGGAATTTCCTCATATCCATGAGTGGGATCTCTTGTTTGCTCCATCCTCTTCTTGGTGATGGGCTTGTCCTCATCAATGAGGATGTCTCCCTCTATGTTAATTCCAACTGAATTACAGAGGTGACAAATGAGATGAGGGAAGGCTAACCTTGCCGAGGTAGAGGACTTGTCCGCCACCTTATAAAGTTCTTGGGATATAACCTCATGAACTTCTACTTTCTCTCCAATCATGATGCTATAAATCATGATAGCCCGGTCTATAGTAGCTTCGGACCGGTTGCTAGTGAGAATGATTGAGCGTTGGATAAACTCCAACCATCCCCTAGCCACGGGCTTGA
Source organism: Arachis stenosperma (assembly GCF_014773155.1). Classification (NCBI taxonomy): domain Eukaryota; kingdom Viridiplantae; phylum Streptophyta; class Magnoliopsida; order Fabales; family Fabaceae; genus Arachis; species Arachis stenosperma. The sequence goes on from NC_080381.1 coordinate 54,164,859, forward strand.
GGTTATTCCTTCTCAGTTGAACCGGCTTCCCTCTTGAATCTCTCTTCCATTGAGCACCCTCTTCACAAATTTCTATGAGGACTTGGTCCAACCTTTGATCAAAGTTGACCCTTCTAGTGTAGGGGTGTTTATCTCCTTGCATCATGGCAAGTTGAATGCCAACCTTATATTTTCCAGACTAAAATCTAAGCATTTCCCCTAAACCACTGTAAGCCAATTCTTTGGGTCCGGGTTCACACTTTGATCATGGTTCTTGGTGATCCATGCATTGGCATAGAACTCTTGAACCATTACGATTTCGACTTGTTGAATGGGGTTGGTAAGAACTTCCCAACCTCTTCTTCGGATCTCATGTCGGATCTCCGGATATTCACTCTTTTTGAGTTTGAAAGGGACCTCGGGGACCACCTTCTTCATGGCCACAACTTCATAGAAGTGGTCTTGATGCACCCTTGAGATGAATCTCTCCATCTCCCATGACTCGGAGGTGGAAGCTTTTGCCTTCCATTTCCTCTTTCTAGAGGTTTCTCCGGTCTTAGGTGCCATAAATGGTTATGGAAAAACAAAAAGCAACGCTTTTACCACACCAAACTTAGAAGGTTTGCTCGTCCTCGAGCGAAAGAGGAAAGAAAAGAGTAGAAGAAGAAGAAATAGAGGAGATGGATGGGGCTTTTGTGGTTCAGCTGAGGGGGAGAAGTAGTGTTTAGGTTGTGTGAAAATGAAGGAGTGAAGAAGGGTTTATATAGGGGTGGAGAGAGGGGTAGGGTTCGGCCATTATGGGTGGGTTTGGGAGGGAAAGTGGTTTGAATTTGGATGGTGGGGTAGGTGGGGTTTTATGAAGGATGGATGTGAGTGGTGAAGAGAATGGTGGGATTTGATAGGTAAATGGGTGAAGAAGAGAGAGAGTGGTAGGGTAGGTGGGGATCCTGTGGGGTCCACAGATCCTGAGGTGTCAAGGATAGCTCATCCCTGCACCAAGTGGCGTGTAAAATGCCCTTTCTGCCAATCCAGGCGTTAAACGCCGGGCTGCTGCCCTTTTCTGGCGTTAAACGCCGGTCTGGTGCCCCTTTCTGGCGTTAAACGCCAGTCTGGTGCCCCTTTCTGGCGTTAAACGCCCATTTGCTGCCCTTACTGCCAGTAAGCTTTTCCTCCAGGGTGTGCTGTTTTTCTTTCTGTTTTTCATTCTGTTTTTGCTTTTTTAATTATTTTTGTGACTTCACATGATCATCAACCTATAGAAAATATAAAATAACAATGGAAAATAGATAAAAATATAACATTGGGTTGCCTCCCAACAAGCGCTTCTTTAATGTTAGTAGCTTGACAGTGGGCCCTCATGGAGCCTCACAGATGTTCAGAGTAATGTTGGAACCTCCCAACACCAAACTTAGAATTTGACTGTGGGGGCTCTGTTTGACTCTGTTTTGAGAGAAGCTCTTCATGCTTCCTCTCTATGGTTACAGAGGGATATCCTTGAGCCTTAAACACAAAGGATTCTTCATTCACTTGAATGATCAATTCTCCTCTGTCAACATCAATCACAGCCTTTGCTGTGGCTAGGAAGGGTCTGCCAAGGATGATGGATTCATCCATGCACTTCCCAGTCTCTAGGACTATGAAAGCATCAAGGATGTAATGGTCTTCAACCTTTACTAGAACATCCTCTACAAGTCCATAAGCTTGTTTTCTTGAATTGTCTGCCATCTCTAGTGAGATTCTTGCAGCTTGTACCTCAAAGATCCCTAGCTTCTCCATTACAGAGAGAGGCATGAGGTTTATGCTTGACCCTAGGTCACACAGAGCCTTCTCGAAGGTCATGGTGCCTAATGTACAAGGTATTGAGAAATTCCCAGGGTCCTGTCTCTTTTGAGGTAATCTCTGCCTAGTCATGTCATCCAGTTCTTTGGTAAGCAAAGGGGGTTCATCCTCCCAAGTCTCATTACCAAATAACTTGTTATTTAGCTTCATGATTCCTCCAAGGTACTTAGCAACTTGCTCTTCAATGACATCTTCGTCCTCTTCAGAGGAAGAATATTCATCAGAGCTCATGAATGGCAGAAGTAAATCCAATGGAATCTCTATGGTCTCAGTGTGAGCCTCAGATTCCCACGGTTCCTCATTAGGGAACTCATTGGAGGCCAGTGAACGTCTGGTGGACGAAACTGTGATCAACAATATTAGCTCTTTGGTATGTGCACAAAAACATTAACTCAGCACTTTCTTTTCACAACTCCGTTCAACTAACCAGCAAGTGTACTGGGTCGTCCAAGTAATAAACCTTACGTGAGTAAGGGTCGATCCCACAGAGATTGTTGGTATGAAGCAAGCTATGGTCACCTTGTAAATCTCAGTTAGGCAGATTAAATGGTTATGGGTTTCGAAAATTAATAGTAAATAGAAAATAAAAAGGGATAGAAATACTTATGTAAATCAATAGTGGGAATTTCAGATAGGCGTGTGGAGATGCTAGAATCCTTTCGAATCTCTACTTTCTTATTGCTTTCATCCAATCCTTCTTACTCCTTTCCATGGCAAGCTGTATGTAGGGCATCACCATCATCAATGGCTACTTTTAATCCTCTCGGGAAAATGGTCCTATGCGCTGTCACTGCACGGCTAATCGTCTGGAGGCATCACCCTTGTTGATAGCTACATCCCATCCTCTCAGTGAAAATGGTCCAAATGCTCTGTCACAGCACGGCTAATCATCTGTCGGTTCTCAATCAGGTTGGAGTAGAATCCATTGATTCTTTTGCGTTTGTCACCAACACCCAGCCTTCAGGAGTTTGAAGCTCGTCACAGTCATTCAATACCGGAATCCTACTCGGAATACCACAGACAAGGTTAGACTTTCCGGATTCCCAGGATCCTACTCAGAATACCACAGACAAGGTTAGACTTTTCAGATCCCCATGAATGCCGCCATCTATCTAGCTTATACCACGAAGATTCTGTTGGGGAATCTAAGAGATATGCGCCCGGCCTAAGGTAGAACGGAAGTGGTTGTCAGTCACGCGCGTTCATAGGTGAGAATGATGATGATTGTCACGGATCATCACATTCATCAAAGTGTTGTGCAACGTATATCTTGGAATAAGAATAAAAGAGAATTGAATAGAAAGTAATAGTAATTGTATTGAAACTTGAGGTACAGCAGAGCTCCACACCCTTAATCTATGGTGTGCAGAAACTCCACCGTTGAAAATACATAAGTGAAAGGTTCAGGCATGGCCGAATGGCCAGCCCCCTAAAACATGATCACAGGATTCCAAATACAATCCAGGATGAGATTATGATAGTAAAAAGTTCTATTTATAATAAACTAGCTCCTAGGGTTTATATGAGTAAGTAATTGATGCATAAATCCACTTCTGGGGCCCACTTGGTGTATGTTTGGGCTAAGCTTGGTCTATCCACGAGCTGAGGCTTTTATTGGAGTTGAACTCCAAGTTATAACGTGTTTTGGGCGTTCAACTCCGGATCATGACGTGTTTCTGGCGTTTAACTCCAGACAGCAGCATGTACTTGGCGTTCAACGCCAAGTTACGTCGTCAATTTCCGAATAAAGTATGGACTATTATATATTGCTGGAAAGCTCTGGATGTCTACTTTCCAACGCCGTTAAGATCGCGCCAATTGGAGTTCTGTAGCTCCAGAAAATCTATTTCGAGTGCAGGGAGGTCAGATTCCAACAACATCAGCAGTCCTTTTGTCAGCCTTCTTTCAGAGTTTTGCTCAAATCCCTCAATTTCAGCCAGAAATTACCTAAAATCACAGAAAAACACACAAACTCATAGTAAAGTCCAGAAATGTGAATTTAACATAAAAACTAATGAAAACATCCCTAAAAGTAGCTTGAACTTACTAAAAACTACCTAAAAACAATGCCAAAAAGCGTATAAATTATCCGCTCATCACAACACCAAACTTAAATTGTTGCTTGTCCCCAAGCAATTGAAAATCAAATAGAATAAAAAGAAGAGAATATATTATAAATTCCAAAATATCAATGAATATTAATTCTAATTAGATGAGCGGGACTTGTAGCTTTTTGCTTCTGAACAGTTTTGGCATCTCACTTTTTCCTTTGAAGTTCAGAATGATTGGCTTCTCTAGGAACTTAGAATTTCGGATAGTTTTATTGAATTTCCTAGTTAAGCATGTTGATTCTTGAACACAGCTACTTATGAGTCTTGGCCGTAGCCCTAAGCACTTTGTTTTCCAGTATTACCACCGGATACATAAATGCCACAGACACATAACTGGGTGAACCTCTTCAGATTGTGACTCAGCTTTGCTAAAGTCCCCAGTTAGTGGTGTCCAGAGCTCTTAAGCACACTCTTTTTACTTTGGATCACGACTTTAACCACTCAGTCTCAAGCATTTCACTTGGACCTTCATGACACAAGCACATGGTTAGGGACAGCTTGGTTTAGCCGCTTAGACCTGGATTTAATTTCCTTAGGCCCTCCTATCCATTGATGCTCAAAGCCTTGGATCCTTTTTACCCTTGCCTTTTGGTTTTAAGGGCTATTGGCTTTTTCTTTTTCTTTCTATTTTTTTCGCCAAATTTTTTTTTTCGCAAGCTTTTGCTATTCACTGCTTTTTCTTGCTTCAAGAATCAATTTCATGATTTTTCAGATCATCAATAACGTTTCTCTTTGTTCATCATTCTTTCAAGAGCCAACAATTTTAACATTCATAAACAACAAGATCAAAAATATGCACTGTTCAAGCATTCATTCAGAAAACAGAAAGTATTGTCACCACATCAATATAATTAAATTAATTTCAAGGATAAATTCGAAATTCATGTACTTCTTGTTCTTTTGAATTAAAACATATTTCATTTAAGAGAGGTGAAGGATTAATGGAATTTATTCATAGCTTTAAGACATGGTTACATACTAATGATCATGAAGTAAAGACACAAAGCATAGATAAACACAACATTAAAAATCGAAAACAGAAAGAAATAAAGAACAAGGAATGAATCCACCTTTTAGTGGCGTCTTCTTCTTGAAGGACCAATGATGTTCTTAAGCTCTTCTATGTCCCTTCCTTGCCTTTGTTGCTCCTCCCTCATTGCTCTTTGATCTTCTCTTATTTCATGGAGAATGATGGAGTGCTCATGATGTTCCACCCTTAATTGTTCAACATTGTGGCTCAAATCTTCTAAGGAAGTGTTGAGTTGTTCCCAATAGTTGTTGGGAGGAAAGTGCATCCCTTGAGGCATCTCAGGGATTTCTTGATGATGAGCTTCCTCATGCATCTCTTGAGAACTGTGAAGGATCTCTCTTGCTTGCTCCATCCTCTTCTTGGTGATGGGCTTATCCTCTTCAATGAGAATGTCTCCTTCTATATTAACTCCAGCTGAGTAACATAGATGGCAAATAAGGTGAGGAAAAGCTAGCCGTGCCATGGGTGAGGGCTTGTCGGCTATTTTGTAGATTTCATTGGAGATGACCTCATGAACTTCTACTTCCTCTCCAATCATGATGCCATGAATCATGATGGCCCGATCCACAGTAACTTCAGATCGGTTGCTAGTGGGAATGATGGAGCGTTGAATGAACTCCAACCATCCTCTAGCCACAGGCTTGAGGTCCAGTCTTCTTAGTTGGACTGGCTTGCCTTTGGAGTCTCTCTTCCATTGAGCTCCTTCCACACATATATCCATTAGGACTTGGTCCAACCTTTGATTAAAGTTGACCCTTCTAGTGTAGGGGCGTTCATCTCCTTGCATCATGGGCAAGTGAAACACCAACCTCACATTTTCCGGACTAAAATCTAAGTATTTCCCCCGAACCATTGTGAGATAATTCTTTGGACTCGGGTTCATACTTTGATCATGGTTCCTAGTGATCCATGCATTGGCATAGAACTCTTGAACCATTAAAATTCCGACTTGTTGCTTGGGGTTGGTTAGGACTTCCCAACCTCTTCTTCGGATTTCATGTCGGATTTCCGGATACTCATTTTTCTTGAGCTTGAAAGGGACCTCAGGGATCACGTTCTTCTTTGCCACAACATCATAGAAGTGGTCTTGATGGCTCTTGGAGATGAATCTTTCCATCTCCCATGACTCGGAGGTGGAAGCTTTTGTCTTTCCTTTTCCTTTTCTAGAGGATTCTCCGGCCTTAGGTGCCATTTATGGTAATGGAAAAACAAAAAGCTTATGCTTTTACCATACCAAACTTAAAATATTGCTCGCCCTCGAGCAAGAGAAGAAAGAAGAGAAGAAGAAGAAGAAAATATGGAGGAGAGTGAGGGATGTAGGTTCGGCTAAGGTGAGGAAGAGGGGGTTGTGTGTTGTGAAAATGAAGTAGAATGGAAGGGTATATATAGGGAGAGGGGGGAGTGTATGTTCGGCTATTTAGGGTGGGAATGGGTGTAAAAATGGTTTTGAATTTAGAAGGTGGGTGGGGTTTATGGGGAAGAGTGGATGGATGTGAGTGGTGAAGGGGGTGATTAGGAAGAGGAATTGAGGTGATTGGTAAAGAGAGTTGGGAAGTGTGACATGGGGAAGAGTAATCACAAAAATAGGATTAGGAGGTAAGGTGGGAATATAGTAGGTGGGGATCCTATGGGGTCCACAGATTCTGAGGTGTCAAGGAATTCCATCCTTGCACCAAATAGGCGTGTAAATTGCCTTTGCACACCATTCTGGCGTTTAAACGCCGTGTGGTGCACATTCTGGGCGTTCAACGCCCATGTAAAGCATGTTTCTGGCATTGAACGCCAGTTTCATGCTTGTTACTGGCGTTCAGCGCCAGTTTTTCTTCTTTAGGCACATTCCTGGCGTTCAGCGCCAGAATGTTGCTTGTTTCTGGCGTTCAGCGCCAGAATGATGCTCTGTTCTGGCGTTGAACGCCAGCCAGATACATCTCACTGGCGTTGAATGCCAGCCTGTGCTTCCTCCAGGGTGCGAATTTTTTTCTGCTGTTTTTGACTCTGTTTTTAATTTTTCTGATTTTTTTCGTGACTCCTCATGATCATGTACCTAATAAAACACAAAAAATAAAAATTAGATAAATAAAATTGGGTTGCCTCCCAACAAGCGCTTCTTTAATGTCAATAGCTTGACAGTGGCTCTCATGGAGCCACAAGGTGATCTGGTCAATGTTGTATAGTCCCAACACCAAACTTAGAGTTTGGATATGGGGTCTTGACACCAAACTTAGAGTTTGGTTGTGGCCTCACAACACCAAACTTAGAGTTTGACTGTGTGGGCTCTTCTTAACTCTGAACTGAGAGAAGCTCTTCATGCTTACTCTCTTCTGTCACAGAGGGATGGCCATGTGCCTTAAACACAAGGTAGTCCCCATTCAATTGAAGGACTATTTCACCTCTGTTGACATCTATCACAGCTCCTGCTGTGGCTAAGAAAGGTCTTCCAAGGATGATGCAATCATCCTCTTCCTTCCTAGTGTCTAAGATTATGAAATCAGTAGGGATGTAAAGGCCTTCAACCTTTACTAACACGTCCTCTACTATTCCATAAGCTTGTCTCAATGACTTGTCTGCCAATTGTAATGAGAACAAGGCAGGTTGTACCTCAATGATCCCCAGCTTCTCCATTACAGAGAGTGGCATAAGATTTATCCCTGACCCCAGATCACACAGAGCTTTTTCAAAGGTCATGGTGCCTATGGTACAAGGTATTAAGAACTTGCCAGGATCTTGTTTCTTTTGAGGTAAAATTTGCTGAATCCATGTATCCAGTTCACTAATGAGCAAGGGAGGTTTACTTTCCCAAGTCTCATTACCAAATAACTTGGCATTCAGCTTCATGATAGCTCCTAAGTATTGAGCAATTTGCTCTTCAGTTACATCTTCATCCTCTTCTGAGGAAGAATAGTCTTCAGAGCTCATGAATGGCAGAAGGAGATTTAATGGAATCTCTATGGTCTCTATATGAGCCTCAGATTCCTTTGGATCCTTAATAGGAAACACCTTCTTGCTTGAGGGACGTCCCAGGAGGTCTTCCTCACTAGGATTTTCGTCCTCCTCCTCCCTTGTGCATTCGGCCATATTGACTATGTCAATGGCTTTGCACTCTCCTTTTGGATTCTCTTCTGTATTGCTTGGGAGAATACTGGGAGGAGTTTCAATGACTTTCTTACTCAGCTGGCCCACTTGTGCCTCCAGATTTCTAATGGAGGATCTTGTTTCACTCATGAAACTGAAAGTGGCCTTTGACAGATCAGAGACTAGATTGGCTAAATTAGAGGTGTTTTGTTCAGAATTCTCTGTCTGTTGCTGAGAAGATGATGGATATGGCTTGCTATTGCTCAGCCTATTGCGTCCACCATTGTTAAAGCCTTGTTGAGGCTTTTGTTGATCCTTCTATGAGAAATTTGGATGATTTCTCCATGATGAGTTATATGTGTTTCCATAAGGTTCACCCATGTAATTAACCTCTGCCATGGCAGGGTTCTCAGGATCATAAGCTTCTTCAGAAGCTGCCTCTCTAGTACTGTTGGATGCATGTTGCTATCCATTCAGATTTTGAGAGATCATGTTGACCTGTTGAGTCAACACTTTGTTCTGAGCCAATATGGCATTCAGAGCATCAATTTCAAGAACTCCTTTCTTCTGAGGTATCCCATTATTCACGGAATTCCTCTCAGAAGTGTACATGAATTGGTTGTTTGCAACCATGTCAATGAGTTCTTGAGCCTCTTCAGGCGTTTTCTTTAGGTGAATAGATCCACCTGCAGAATGGTCCAATGACATTTTCGAAAATTCAGATAGACCATAATAGAATATATCTAATATGGTCCATTCTGAAAACATGTCAGATGGACATCTTTTGGTCAGCTGCTTGTATCTTTCCCAAGCTTCATAGAGGGATTCACCATCTTTTTGTTTGAAGGTTTGAACATCCACTCTCAGCTTGCTCAGCTTTTGAGGAGGAAAGAATTTATCCAAGAAGGCTGTGACCAGCTTATCCCAGGAGTCCATGCTATCCTTAGGTTGTGAATCCAACCATATTCTAGCTCTGTCTCTTACAGCAAAAGGGAAAAGCATGAGTTTGTAGACTTCAGGATCAACTCCATTCGTCTTTACAGTCTCACAGATCTGTAAGAACTCAGTTAAAAACTGGTAAGGATCTTCAGATGGAAGTCCATAAAACTTGCAGTTTTGTTGCATTAAAGCAACTAGTTGAGGCTTAAGCTCAAAATTATTGGCTCCAATGGCAGGAATGGAGATGCTTCTTCCATCAAACTTGGACGTTGGCTTTGTGAAGTCACCAAGCATTCTCCTTGCATTATTATTATTTTCGGCTGCCATCTCCTTCTCTTGTTCGAAAATTTCTGAAAGGTTGTTTCTGGATTGTTGTAATTTAGTTTCTCTTAATTTTCTCTTCAGAGTCCTTTCAGGTTCTGGATCAATTTCAACAAGAGTGCCTTTTTCCCTGTTCTTGCTCATATGAAAGAGAAGAAAACAAGAAAAAGAAGAGGAATCCTCTATGTCACAGTATAGAGATTCCTTTGTGTTAGTAGAAAAAGAGAGGGGAGAAGAATGAAGAAGAATGGTTCGGATTTTTAGATGAAGAGAGGTGAAGAGAAGTGTTAGTAATTAAATAAGAAGATAGAATAAGAAGAGAGAGGGGGAATTTTCGAAAATAATTTTGAAAAAGGAGTTAGTTATTTTCGAAAATTAGAGATAAAATGTAATTAAAACATGAAAGAATTAGTTAATTAAAAAGAATTTTTGAAAAAGGGGTGAGATATTTTCGAAAATTAGAGAGGGAAAAGTAGTTAGGTGGTTTTGAAAAAGATAAGAAACAAACAAAAAGTTAGTTAGTTGATTGAAAAAGATTTGAAATCAAAATTGAAAAGATAAGAAGATAAGAAGTTAAATAAGATATTTTGAAATCAAATTTTTAAAAAGATAAAATTTTTGAAAAAGATATGATAAGAGATAAGATAAAGATTTTAAGAAAAAGATATTTTGAAAAAGATTTAATTTTTTAAAATGACTTAACTAACAAGAAACTACAAGATAAGATTCTAGAATTTAAAGATTGAACCTTTCTTAACAAGAAAGTAACAAACTTCAAATTTTTGAATCAATCACATTAATTGTTAGCATATTTTTGAAAATATGATATAAAGATAAGAAAAAGATTTTGAAAAAATAATTTTTAAATTTTCGAAAATAAGAAAAAAAATGGAAAAGATATGATTTTTGAAAAAGATTTTTAAAAGATAAGATTTTTAAAATTGAAATTTTGACTTGACTTGTAAGAAACAACTAATTTTTAAAAATTTTTGACCAAGTCAACCCAAAATTTCGAAAATTTGGAGGGAAATAGGGAAAAGATAATTTTTTATTTTTGAATTTTTAATGATGAAAGAGAAAAACACAAAAATGACCCAAAACTTGAAAATTTTGGATCAAAACACATAATGCATGCAAGAACACTATGAATGTCAAGATGAACACCAAGAACACTTTGAAGATCATGATGAATATCAAGAACACAATTTTGAAAAATTTTTTATGCAAAGAAAACATGCAAGACACCAAACTTAGAAATCTTTAATGCATGGACTCTAACAAACGAAAAATGCACATGAAAAATAACAAACAATACAAAACAAGAAAACATCAAGATCAAACAAGAAGACTTACCAAGAACAACTTGAAGATCATGAAGAACACTATGAATACATGGAATTTTCGAAAAAAATGCAAAAAATTTTTTTAAAGCATGCAATTGACACCAAACTTAAAAATTGACTCAAGATTCAAACAAGAAACACAAAATATTTTTTATTTTTATGATTTTATGATTTTTTTGGATTTTTATTGATTTTTTTCGAAAATAGAGTTTGAAAAAAAAACGAAAAATAAAAGAAAAATTTTGAAAAAGATTTTTGAAAAGAAAATTACCTAATCTGAGCAACAAGATGAACCGTCAGTTGTCCATGCTCGAACAATCCCCGGCAACGGCGCCAAAAACTTGGTGGACGAAATTGTGATCAACAATATTAGCTCTTTGGTATGTGCACAAAAACATTAACTCAGCACTTTCTTTTCACAACTCCGTTCAACTAACTAGCAAGTGTACTGAGTCGTCCAAGTAATAAACCTTACGTGAGTAAGGGTCGATCCCACAGAGATTGTTGGTATGAAGCAAGCTATGGTCACCTTGTAAATCTCAGTTAGGCAGATTAAATGGTTATGGGTTTCGAAAATTAATAGTAAATAGAAAATAAAAAGGGATAGTTATACTTATGTAAATCAATAGTGGGAATTTCAGATAGGCGTGTGGAGATGCTAGAATCCTTTCGAATCTCTACTTTCTTATTGCTTTCATCCAATCCTTCTTACTCCTTTCCATGGCAAGCTGTATGTAGGGCATCACCATCATCAATGGCTACTTTTAATCCTCTCGGGAAAATGGTCCTATGCGCTGTCACTGCACGGCTAATCGTCTGGAGGCATCACCCTTGTTGATAGCTACATCCCATCCTCTCAGTGAAAATGGTCCAAATGCTCTGTCACAGCACGGCTAATCATCTGTCGGTTCTCAATCAGGTTAGAGTAGAATCCATTGATTCTTTTGCGTTTGTCACCAACGCCTAGCCTTCAGGAGTTTGAAGCTCGTCACAGTCATTCAATACCGGAATCCTACTCGGAATACCACAGACAAGGTTAGACTTTCCGGATTCCCAGGATCCGACTCGGAATACCACAGACAAGGTTAGACATTCCGGATCCCTATGAATGCCGCCATCTATCTAGCTTATACCACGAAGATTCTGTTGGGGAATCTAAGAGATATGCGCCCGGCCTAAGGTAGAACGGAAGTGGTTGTCAGTCACGCGCGTTCATAGGTGAGAATGATGATGATTGTCACGGATCATCACATTCATCAAAGTGTTGTGCAACGTATATCTTGGAATAAGAATAAAAGAGAATTGAATAGAAAGTAATAGTAATTGTATTGAAACTTGAGGTACAGCAGAGCTCCACACCCTTAATCTATGTTGTGCAGAAACTCCACCGTTGAAAATACATAAGTGAAAGGTTCAGGCATGGCCGAATGGCCAGCCCCCTAAAATGTGATCACAGGATTCCAAATACAATCCAGGATGAGATTATGATAGTAAAAAGTTCTATTTATAATAAACTAGCTCCTAGGGTTTACATGAGTAAGTAATTGATGCATAAATCCACTTCCGGGGCCTACTTGGTGTATGTTTGGGCTAAGCTTGGTCTATCCACGAGCTGAGGCTTTTATTGGAGTTGAACTCCAAGTTATAACGTGTTTTGGGCATTCAACTCCGGATCATGACGTGTTTCTGGCGTTTAACTCCAGACAGCAGCATGTACTTGGCGTTCAACGCCAAGTTACGTCGTCAATTTCCGAATAAAGTATGGACTATTATATATTGCTGGAAAGCTCTGGATGTCTACTTTCCAACGCCGTTGAGAGCGCGCCAATTGGAGTTCTGTAGCTCCAGAAAATCCATTTCGAGTGCAGGGAGGTCAGATTCCAACAGCATCAGCAGTCCTTTTGTCAGCCTTCTTTCAGAGTTTTGCTCAAATCCCTCAATTTCAGCCAGAAATTACCTGAAATCATAGAAAAACACACAAACTCATAGTAAACTCCAGAAATGTGAATTTAACATAAAAACTAATGAAAACATCCCTAAAAGTAGCTTGAACTTACTAAAAACTACCTAAAAACAATGTCAAAAAGCATATAAATTATCCGCTCATCAACGTCCATTGAGGTCTTCCTCAGTGGCGATCACTGCCTCTTCCTCCTCTCCAAATTCGGCCATGTTGATGGCCTTACACTCTCCTTTTGGATTCCCTTCTGTATTGCTTGGAAGAGTACTAGAAGGGAGTTCAGTAACTTTCTTACTCAGCTGACCCACTTGTGCCTCCAAGTTTCTAATCGCGGACCTTGTTTCAGTCATGAAACTTTGAGTGGTTTTGATTAGATCAGAGACCATGGTTGCTAGGTCAGAGTGGCTCTGCTTAGAATTCTCTGTCTGTTGCTGAGAAGATGATGGAAAAGGCTTGCCATTGCTAAACCTGTTTCTTCCACCATTATTGTTGTTGAAACCTTGTTGAGGTCTCTGTTGTTCCTTCCATGAGAGATTTGGATGATTTCTCCATGAAGGATTATATGTGTTTCCATAGGGTTCTCCCATGTAATTCACCTCTTCCATTGATGGGTTCTCAGGATCATAAGCTTCTTCTTTAGATGAAGCGTCCTTAGTACTGCCTGGTGCAGCTTGCATTCCAGACAGACTTTGAGAAATCATATTGACTTGATGAGTCAATATTTTGTTCTGAGCCAATATGGCATTCAGAGTATCAATCTCAAGAACTCCTTTCTTCTGATTTGTCCCATTGTTCACAGGATTCCTTTCAGAAGTGTACATGAATTGGTTATTTGCAACCATTTCAATGAGTTCTTGAGCTTCTGCAGGCATCTTCTTCAGATGAAGAGATCCTCCAGCAGAGCTGTCCAATGACATCTTGGACAGTTCAGACAGACCATCATAGAAGATACCTATGATGCTCCATTCAGAAAGCATGTCAGAAGGACACTTTCTGATCAATTGTTTGTATCTTTCCCAAGCTTTATAGAGGGATTCACCTTCCTTCTGTCTAAAGGTTTGGACTTCCACTCTAAGCTTACTCAATTTTTGAGGTGGAAAGAACTTTGCCAAGAAGGCATTGACTAGCTTTTCCCAAGAGTTCAGGCTTCCTTTAGGTTGTGAGTCCAGCCATATCCTAGCTCTGTCTCTTACAGCAAAAGGAAATAGCATAAGTCTGTAGACCTCAGGGTCAACCCCATTGGTCTTGACAGTGTCACAGATTTGTAAGAATTCAGCTAAAAACTGATGAGTATCTTCCAATGGAAGTCCATGGAACTTGCAATTCTGTTGCATTAAAGAAACTAATTGAGTCTTAAGCTAAAAGTTGTTTGCTCCAATGACAGGGATAGAGATGTTTCTCCCATAGAAGTCGGGAGTAGGTGCAGTAAAGTCACCCAGCACCTTCCTTGCATTGTTGGCATTGTTGTTGTTTTCGGCTGCCATGTCTTCTTCTTGTTTGAAGATTTCTGTTAGGTCCTCTACAGAGAGTAGTGCTTTAGCTTCTCTTAGCTTTCGCTTCAAGGTCCTTTCAGGTTCAGGGTCAGCCTCAACAAGAATGCTTTTATCTTTGCTCCTACTCATATGAAAGAGAAGAGAATAAGAAAATATAGAATCCTCTATGTCACAGTATAGAGATTCCTTGAGATGTCAGAGGAAAAGAAGAATAGAAGGAGGATGTAGAATAAGAAGAATTCGAACTTATCAAGAGAGATAGAGTTCGAATTGTTGATAGTGGAGGAGTGTTACTCCTTAAATAGAAGGATGTGAGAAGAGGGGAAGAATTTTCGAAAATAAATTAAAAGATTTTAAAGAAATTTTGAAAAATTGAAGAATGATTTTCGAAAATTAAAGTTGGGAAAGAAATAAAGTGATTTTTGAAAAAGATTTTGAAATTAGAAATCAAAAAAATTGAAAATTATTTGGAAAAAGATGTGATTAAGAAGATATGATTGAAAAGATATGATTGAGAAACAATTTAAAAAGATTTGATTTTTAAAATTAATGACTTGGCTAACAAGAAATTTAAAGGATATGATTCAAACATTAAACCTTTCTTAACAGAAAAGGCAACATACTTGAAATGTTGAATCAAATCATTAATTGTAGGCAAGTATTTTTGAGAATGGAAAGAAATTGATTTTGAAAATATATGATTGAAAAGATATGGTTTGAAAAAGATTTGATTTTGAAAAATTATGAAAACTTGAAAAAAATTTGAATTAAAAACAAGATCTTCCCTCTTGTATCATCCTGGCGTTAAACGCCTAGAATGGTATCCATTCTGGCGTTTAACGCCTAAAATGCTACCCTTTTGGGCGTTAAATGCCCAGCCAGGTACCCTGGCTGGCGTTTAAACGTCAGTTTTCCTTTTTCACTGGGCGTTTTGAACGCCCAGCTTTTTCTGTGTAATTCCTCTGCTGCATGTTCTGAATCTTCAATTCTCTGTATTATTGGTGCACGAAATTGTGATCACTACAACTTCGCACAACTAACCAGCAAGTGCACTGGGTCGTCCAAGTAATACCTTACGCGAGTAAGGGTCGATCCCACGGAGATTGGTGGTATGAAGCAAGCTATGGTCATCTTGTAAATCTCAGTCAGGCAGACTCAAATGTATAATGGTGATGAACGAAAATAACATAAAAGATAAAGATAGTGATACTTATGTATATCATTGGTGTAAGAGCTTCAGACAAGCGTATGAAGATGCCTTCCCTTCCGTCTCTCTGCTTTCCTACTGTCTTCATCCAATCCTTCTTACTCCTTTCCATGGCAAGCTCGTGTAGGGTCTCACTGTTGTCAGCAGCTACCTCCCATCCTCTCAGTGAAAGCGATTGCATATGTCCTGTCACGGCATAGCGGAATTCAGCTGTCGGTTCTCGGTCAGGCCGGAATAATATCCATCGATACTTTTGCATCTGTCACCAGACGCCCCGCCTGCTAGGAGTTTGAAGCACGTCACAGTCATTCAATCATTGAATCCTACTCAGAATACCACAGACAAGGTTTAGACCTTCCGGATTCTCTTGAATGCCGCCATCAGGTCCTGCCTATACCACGAAGATTCCGAAGAATCCAAGAGATATTCACTAAGCCTCAGATGCTTGTAGAACAAGAATGGTTGTCAGTCACCTTGTTCATGGGTGAGAATGGTGATGGGCGTCAATCATCACCTTCATCAAGTTGAAGAACAAGTGATATCTTGGACAAAGAACAAGCGGAATTGAATGGAAGAACAATAGTAATTGCATTAATACTCGAGGTACAGCAGAGCTCCACACCTTAATCTATGGTGTGTAGAAACTCCACCGTTGAAAATACATAAGAACAAGGTCTAGGCATGGCCGAATGGCCAGCCTCCCAATGAGGGTTCAATCATCAAAACATGATCAAAAGATAGATGAAAATACAATAGTAAAAGGTCCTATATATAGAAAACTAGTAGTCTAGGGTGTACATAGATGAGTAAATGACATAAAAATCCACTTCCGGGCCCACTTGGTGTGTGCTTGGGCTGAGCAATGAAGGAATTTCGTGTAGAGACGTTTTCTGGAGTTAAACGCCAGCTTTTAATCCAGTTTGGGCGTTTAACTCCCAATTAGGTGCCAGTTCCGGCGTTTAACGCTGGGAATTCTTGGGGTGACTTTGAACGCCGGTTTGGGCCATCAAATCTTGGGCAAAGTATGGACTATCATATATTGCTGGAAAGCCCAGGATGTCTACTTCCAACGCCGTTGAGAGCGCGCCAATTGGGCTTCTGTAGCTCCAGAAAATCCACTTCGAGTGCAGGGAGGTCAGAATCCAACAGCATCTGTAGTCCTTTTCAGTCTCTGGATCAGATTTTTGCTCAGGTCCCTCAATTTCAGCCAGAAAATACCTGAAATCACAGAAAAACACACAAACTCATAGTAAAGTCCAGAAAAGTGAATTTTAATTAAAAACTAATAAAAATATAATAAAAACTAAACTAAAACTACTAAAAACATACTAAAAACAATGCCAAAAAGCATACAAATTATCCGCTCATCACAACACCAAACTTAAATTGTTGCTTGTCCCCAAGCAACTGAAAATCAAATAAGATAAAAAGAAGAGAATATACTATAGACTCCAAATCATCAATGAAACATAGCTCCAAATTAGATGAGCGGGACTAGTAGCTTTTTGCCTCCAAACAGTTTTGGCATCTCACTTTATCCTCTGAGATTCAGAATGATTGGCTTCTTTAGGAACTCAGAATCCAGATAGTGTTATTGATTCTCCTAGTTAAGTATGATGATTCTTGAACACAGCTACTTATTGAGTCTTGGCTGTGGCCCAAAGCACTCTGTCTTCCAGTATTACCACCGGATACATACATGCCACAGACACATAATTGGGTGAACCTTTTCAGATTGTGACTCAGCTTTGCTAAAGTCCCCAATTAGAGGTGTCCAGGGTTCTTAAGCACACTCTTTTTGCCTTGGATCACAACTTTATTTCTTTCTTTTTCTTTTCTTTTCTTTTTCTTTCTTTTTTTTTTTTTCGTTTTTCTGTTTCTCTTCTTTTTTTTTTTTTTTGTATTCACTGCTTTTTCTTGCTTCAAGAATCATTTTTATGATTTTTCAGATCCTCAGTAACATGTCTCCTTTTTCATCATTCTTTCAAGAGCCAACAACTTTAACATTCATGAACCACAAATTCAAAAGACATATGCACTGTTCAAGCATACATTCAGAAAACAAAAGCATTGCCACCACATCAAACTAATTAAGCTAGTTTTAAAGATGAATTTGAAATCCTGTACTTCTTGTTCTTTTGTGATAAAAACAGTTTTCATTTAAGAAAGGTGATGGATTCATATTCATAGCTTTAAGGCATAGACACTAAGACACTAATGATCATAAGACACAAACATGGATAAACATAAAGCACTAAAATTTGAAAAACAGAAGAATAAAGAACAAGGAGATTAAAGAACGGGTCCACCTTAGTGATGGCGGTTTGTTCTTCCTCTTGAAGATCCTATGGAGTGCTTGAGCTCCTCAATGTCTCTTCCTTGTCTTTGTTGCTCATCTCTCATGATTCTTTGATCTTCTCTAATTTCATGGAGGAGGATGGCATGTTCTTGGTGCTCTACCCTTAGTTGTCCCATGTTGGAACTCAATTCTCCTAGGGAGGTGTTCAGTTGCTCCCAATAGTCTTGTGGAGGAAAGTGCATCCCTTGAGGT
The DNA here is from genome assembly GCF_014773155.1 of Arachis stenosperma. Classification (NCBI taxonomy): domain Eukaryota; kingdom Viridiplantae; phylum Streptophyta; class Magnoliopsida; order Fabales; family Fabaceae; genus Arachis; species Arachis stenosperma. Next base: position 54,182,704 of record NC_080381.1, read on the forward strand.
ATCTCAGGGATCTCTTGATGAGAGGGGTCTCTTGTTTGCTCCATCTTCTTTTTAGTGATGGGCTTGAGGTCATGCCTTCTCAGTTGAACCGGCTTTGGATGCCATAAATGGTTATGGAAAAACAAAAAGTAATGCTTTTACCACACCAAACTTAAAGGGTTTGCTCGTCCTCGAGCAAAAGAAGAAAGAAGAGAGTAGAAGAAGAAGAAATGGAGGAGAGGGAGATGGCTTTGTGGTTCGGCCAAAAGAGGGGAAGAAGTGGTGTTTTATGAAGGATGGATGTGAGTGGAGAAGAGAAAGAGATGTTGAGGTGATTGGTGAATGGGTGAAGAAGAAGAGAGAGTGGTGGGGTTGTTTGGGGATCCTGTGGGGTCCACAGATCCTTAGGTGTCAAGGAAAAGTCATCCCTGCACCAAATAGCATCAAAATCCACGTTTTGAGCCATTTCTGGCGTTAAACGCCGGGCTGGTGCCCATTCCTGGCGTTTAACGCCAGGTTGTAGCCCTTTTCTGGCGTTTAACGCCAGTCTGGTGCCCCTTTCTGGCGTTAAACGCCCAGAATGGTGCCAGACTGGGCGTTAAACGCCCAACTGCTAGGCTTACTGGCGTTTAAACGCCAGCAGCTTCTTCCTCCAGGGTGTGCTGTTTTTCTTCCTGTTTTTCATTCTGTTTTTGCTTTTTCAATGGATTTTGTGACTTCTTATGATCATCAACCTACAAAAAAGATAAAATAACAAAAGAAAATAGTTAACTATAAAACATTGGGTTGCCTCCCAACAAGCGCTTCTTTAATGTCATTAGCTTGACAGAGGACTCTCATGGAGCCTCAGAAATACTCAGAACCGTGTTGGAACCTCCCAACACCAAACTTAGAGTTTGAATGTGGGGGTTCAACACCAAACTTAGAGTTTGGTTGTGGCCTCCCAACACCAAACTTAGAGTTTGACTGTGGGGGCTCTGCTTGGCTCTGTTTTGAGAGAAGCTCTTCATGCTTCCTCTCCATGATGATAGAGGGATGTCCTTGGGCCTTAAACACCAAGGATTCTTCATTCACTTGAATGATCAACTCTCCTCTATCAACATCAATCACAGCCTTTGCTGTGGCTAGGAAGGGTCTGCCAAGGATGATGGATTCATCCATGCACTTCCCAGTCTCTAGGACTATGAAATCAGTAGGGATGTAATGGTCTTCAATCTTCACCAAAACATTCTCTACAAGTCCATGAGCTTGTTTTCTTGAATTGTCTGCCATCTCTAATGAGGTTCTTGCAGCTTGCACCTCAAAGATCCCTAATTTCTCCATTACAGAGAGGGGCATGAGGTTTACACTTGACCCTAAGTCACACAAGGCCTTCTTGAAGGTCATGGTGCCTATGGTACAAGGTATAGAAAACTTCCCAGGATCCTGCCTCTTTTGAGGCAGTTTCTGCCTAGACAAGTCATCCAGTTCTTTGGTGAGCAAAGGTGGTTCATCCTCCCAAGTCTCATTTCCAAATAACTTGTCATTTAGCTTCATGATTGCTTCAAGGTATTTAGCAACTTGCTCTTCAGTGACATATTCATCCTCTTCAGAGGAAGAATACTCATCAGAGCTCATGAATGGCAGAAGTAAGTCCAATGGAATCTCTATGGTCTCATTTTGAGCCTCAGATTCCCATTGGTCCTCATTGAGGAACTCAGAGGAGATTGGTACACGCCCACTGAGGTCTTCCTCAGTGGCGTCCTCCTCCTCTCTTTCCTCTCCATATTCGGTCATGTCTATGGCTTTGCACTCTCCTTTTGGATTTTCTTCTGTATTACTTGGAAGAGTACTTGGAGGGAGTTCAGTAACTTTCTTGCTCAGCTGACCCACTTGTCCTTCCAAATTTCTGATGGAGGACCTTGTTTCATTCATGAAACTTTGAGTGGTCTTTATTAGATCAGAGACCATTGTTGCTAAGTCAGAAGTATTCTGCTTAGAACTCTCTGTCTGTTGCTGAGAAGATGATGGAAAAGGCTTGCCATTGCTAAACCTGTTTCTTCCACCATTATTGTTATTGAAACCTTGTTGAGGTCTCTCTTGATTCTTCCATGAGAAATTGGGGTGATTTCTCCATGGAGAATTGTAGGTGTTTCCATAGGGTTCTCCTAGGTAATTCACCTCTTCCATTGAAGGGTTCTCAGGATCATAGGCTTCTTCCTCAGATGAAGCTTCCTTAGTACTGCTTGGTGCATTTTGCATTCCAGACAGACTTTGAGAAATCAAATTGACTTGTTGAGTCAATATCTTGTTCTGAGCCAATATGGCATTCAGAGTGTCAATCTCAAGAACTCCTTTCTTCTGACTAGTCCCATTGTTCACAGGATTTCTTTCAGAAGTGTACATGAATTGGTTATTTGCAACCATTTCAATTAGCTCTTGACTGTGTCACAGATTTGCAAGAACTCAGCTAAAAACTGATGAGGATCTTCCATTGGAAGTCCATGGAACTTGCAATTCTGTTGCATTAGAGAAACTAATTGAGGCTTTAGCTCAAAGTTGTTTGCTCCAATGGCAGGGATAGAGATGCTTCTCCCATAGAAATCAGGAGTAGGTGCAGTAAAGTCACCCAGCACCTTCCTTGCATTGTTGGCATTGTTGTTATTTTCGGCTGCCATGGCTTCTTCTTCCTTGAAGATTTCGGTCAGGTCCTCTAAAGAGAGTTGTGTTTTGGCTTCTCTTAGCTTTCTCTTCAAGGTCCTTTCAGGTTCAGGGTCAGCTTCAACAAGAATGCCTTTGTCTTTGTTCCTGCTCATATGAAAGAGAAGAGAACAAGAAAATATGGAATCCTCTATGTCACAGTATAGAGATTCCTTGGGGTGTCAGAGGAGGAAAAATGGAAGACAGAGGTAGAAAATTCGAACTTATCAAAGAAGATGGAGTTCGAATTTTGCATTAAGGGATAGTGTTAGTCCAAAAATAGAAGGATGTGAGAAGAAGGGAAGTAATTTTCGAAAATTAAGTAAAAGATTTTGAAAACATTTTTGAAAAACACTAATTGATTTTCGAAAATAAAAGTGGAAAAGAAATCAAGTGATTTTTGAAAAAGATTTTGAAATTAGAAGTTAAAAAGATTTGATTGAAAACTATTTTGAAAAAGATGTGATTAAAAAGATTTGATTGAAAAGTTATAGTTTTAAAAAAGATGTGATTGAGAAGATATGATTTGAAAACGATTTTAAAAGATATGATTTGAAAACAATTTTAAAAGATATGAATTTAAAAATTAATGACTTGCCTAACAAGAAAAGATATGATTCAAACATAAAACCTTCCTTAACAGAAAAGGCAAAAAATGTGCAATCAAATCATTAATTGTTAGTAAGTATCTTTGAAAAAGGAAAGAAATTGATTTTGAAAACATTTGATTGAAAAGATATGATTTGAAAAAGATTTGATTTTGAAAAACTTTGAAAACTTGAAAAAAAATTGATTTTGAAAACAAAATCTTCCCCCTTTGCCATCCTGGCGTTAAACGCCCAGAATGGTGCACATTCTGGCGTTTAACGCCCAAAACTATACCCCTTTGGGCGTTAAACGCCCAGCCAGGCACCCTGGCTGGCGTTTAAACGCCAGTCTGTCTTCTTCACTGGGCATTTTTTGAATGCCCAGCTTTTTCTGTGTGATTCCTCTGCAGTATGTTCCGAATCTTCAATTCTCTGTGTTATTGACTTGAAAAGACACAAATTAAAAATATTTTTGGATTTTTAATAATGAGGAATAATCAAAATGCAACTAAAATCAAATAACAATGCATGCAAGACACCAAACTTAGCAGTTTGTATATATGGGAAACAACAAAACACTCAAGTCAATAGAATTCAAAGATCAAAACAAGAAAATCATCAAGAACAACTTGAAGATTAATGAAGACACATGCATGAATGCAGTAAGAACAGAAACATGCAATTGACACTAAACTTAAGATGAGACTCTAGACTCAAACAAGAAATATTTTTTGGTTTTTATGATTTTGTAATTTTTTTTTTGGATTTTTCAAAAATTAAGTGAAAAGAAAAATAAAGGTATCAAAATTCTTAATGAGAATTCCAGGAATCATGCAATGTTAGTCTAAAGCTTTAGTCTAAAGGAATTAGACATAGCTAGCTAAGCTTCAGCAAGACATTGCATTCAAGAGCTAAATTGATGATGATCAATCAGCTTTGGTGATGATAAGAACATCACCTTGAAACACTAGAATTCATCTTCAAGAATTTCGAAAAAAAAAAAAATAAATGCCTAATCTAAGCAACAAGATGAACCGTCAGTTGTCCATACACAAGAACAATCCCCGGCAACGGCGCCAAAAACTTGGTGCACGAAATTGTGATCACTACAACTTCGCACAACTAACCAGCAAGTGCACTGGGTCGTCCAAGTAATACCTTACGCGAGTAAGGGTCGATCCCACGGAGATTGGTGGTATGAAGCAAGCTATGGTCATCTTGTAAATCTCAGTCAGGCAGACTCAAATGTATAATGGTGATGAACGAAAATAACATAAAAGATAAAGATAGTGATACTTATGTATATCATTGGTGTAAGAGCTTCAGACAAGCGTATGAAGATGCCTTCCCTTCCGTCTCTCTGCTTTCCTACTGTCTTCATCCAATCCTTCTTACTCCTTTCCATGGCAAGCTCGTGTAGGGTCTCACTGTTGTCAGCAGCTACCTCCCATCCTCTCAGTGAAAGCGATTGCATATGTCCTGTCACGGCATAGCGGAATTCAGCTGTCGGTTCTCGGTCAGGCCGGAATAATATCCATCGATACTTTTGCATCTGTCACCAGACGCCCCGCCTGCTAGGAGTTTGAAGCACGTCACAGTCATTCAATCATTGAATCCTACTCAGAATACCACAGACAAGGTTTAGACCTTCCGGATTCTCTTGAATGCCGCCATCAGGTCCTGCCTATACCACGAAGATTCCGAAGAATCCAAGAGATATTCACTAAGCCTCAGATGCTTGTAGAACAAGAATGGTTGTCAGTCACCTTGTTCATGGGTGAGAATGGTGATGGGCGTCAATCATCACCTTCATCAAGTTGAAGAACAAGTGATATCTTGGACAAAGAACAAGCGGAATTGAATGGAAGAACAATAGTAATTGCATTAATACTCGAGGTACAGCAGAGCTCCACACCTTAATCTATGGTGTGTAGAAACTCCACCGTTGAAAATACATAAGAACAAGGTCTAGGCATGGCCGAATGGCCAGCCTCCCAATGAGGGTTCAATCATCAAAACATGATCAAAAGATAGATGAAAATACATAGTAAAAGGTCCTATATATAGAAAACTAGTAGTCTAGGGTGTACATAGATGAGTAAATGACATAAAAATCCACTTCCGGGCCCACTTGGTGTGTGCTTGGGCTGAGCAATGAAGGAATTTCGTGTAGAGACGTTTTCTGGAGTTAAACGCCAGCTTTTAATCCAGTTTGGGCGTTTAACTCCCAATTAGGTGCCAGTTCCGGCGTTTAACGCTGGGAATTCTTGGGGTGACTTTGAACGCCGGTTTGGGCCATCAAATCTTGGGCAAAGTATGGACTATCATATATTGCTGGAAAGCCCAGGATGTCTACTTTCCAACGCCGTTGAGAGCGCGCCAATTGGGCTTCTGTAGCTCCAGAAAATCTACTTCGAGTGCAGGGAGGTCAGAATCCAACAGCATCTGTAGTCCTTTTCAGTCTCTGGATCAGATTTTTGCTCAGGTCCCTCAATTTCAGCCAGAAAATACCTGAAATCACAGAAAAACACACAAACTCATAGTAAAGTCCAGAAAAGTGAATTTTAATTAAAAACTAATAAAAATATAATAAAAACTAAACTAAAACTACTAAAAACATACTAAAAACAATGCCAAAAAGCATACAAATTATCCGCTCATCAATTATTGACTTGAAAAGACACAAATTAAAATTTTTTTTTGAATTTTTAATGATGAGGAATAATCAAAATGCAACTAAGATCAAATAAACAATGCATGCAAGACACCAAACTTATAAGTTTGTATACTATTGACACTAACAAATTGAGAATGCATATGAGAAACAACAAAACACTCAAGACAAGAGAATTTAAAGATCAGAGCAAGGAAATCATCAAGAACAACTTGAAGATCAATGAAGAACATAATGCATGTAATTTTCGAAAATTAGAAGAATAAAGACATGCAATTGACACCAAACTTAAAATTAGACACTAGACCTAAACAAGGAACATAAAAATATTTTTGATTTTAAGATTTTATAAATTTTTTTGTGCTTTTTCGAAAATTGAGTGGAAAAGAAAAACAAGGGTTCAAAATTCTTAATGAGAATTCCAGGAATCATTGCAATGCTAGTCTAAGACTCCGGTCCAGGAATTAGACATGGCTTCACAGCCAGCCATACTTCAACAAATTATCATGAAACTCTAGAATCCATTCTTAAAAACTCTGAAGAACAAAATAGAAATATTTTTTTGTATTTTTGAAAAATTTTCGAAAAGTAAAAAGCTTAAACATAAAATAAAATTACCTAATCTAAGCAACAAGATGAACCGTCAGTTGTCCAAACTCAAACAATCCCCGGCAACGGTGTCAAAAACTTGGTGCACGAAATTGTGATCATCAATGGCGCCATCAACATGGTACGCTCAATTGCAATCTCAACTCTTTATCACAACTTTGCACAACTAACCAGCAAGTGCACTGGGTCGTCCAAGTAATAAACCTTACGCGAGTAAGGGTCGATCCCACGGAGATTGTTGGTATGAAGCAAGCTATGGTCATCTTGTAAATCTCAATCAGGCGGATTCAAATGGTTATGGAGGATTAATGATTAAAAGATAAATAAAACATAAAATAAAGATAGAGATACTTATGTAATTCATTGGTGAGAATTTCAGATAAGCGTATGGAGATGCTTTGTCCCTTCCGTCTCTCTGCTTTCCTACTGTCTTCATCCAATCCTTCTTACTCCTTTCCATGGCAAGCTGTATGTTGGACATCACCGTTGTCAATGGCTACAGTCCCGTCCTCTCAGTGAAAATGTTCAACGCGCTCTGTCACAGCACGACTATTCATCTGTCAGTTCCCGATCATGTCGGAATAGAATCTAGTGATTCTTTTGCGTCTGTCACTAACGCCCCACAATCGCGAGTTTGAAGCTCGTCACAGTCATTCAATCCCTGAATCCTACTCGGAATACCACAGACAAGGTTTAGACTTTCCGGATTCTCAAGAATGGCCGCCAATGGATTCTAGCTTATACCACGAAGATTCTGATTAAGGAATCCAAGAGATAAACATTCAAGCCTTGTTTGCATGTAGAACGGAAGTGGTTATCAAGCACGCGTTCATAAGTGAGAATGATGATGAGCGTCACATAATCATCACATTCATCATGTTCTTGGGTGCGAATGAATATCTTAGAACAAGAATAAGCTGAATTGAATAGAAGAACACTAGTAATTGCATTAATACTCGAGGTACAGCAGAGCTCCACACCTTAATCTATGGTGTGTAGAAACTCTACTGTTGAAAATACATAAGAACAAGGTCTAGGCATGGCCGAATGGCCAGCCTCCCAAAGTGGGTTCAATCATAAAAACATGATCAAAAGATGATTCGAAGATTGAAAGATTCTCTCAAATACAATATCAAAAGTTCCTATTTATAGAGAACTAGTAGCCTAGGGTTTACAGAAATGAGTAAATGACGTAAAAATCCACTTCCAGGCCCACTTGGTGTGTGCTTGGGCTGAGCATTGAAGCTTCCATGTGTAGAGACTTTTCTTGGAGTTAAACACCAGCTTTTGTGCCAGTTTGGGCGTTTAACTCCCACTTTTGTGCCAGTTCCGGCGTTTAACGCTGGGAATTCTGAAGCTGACTTGGAACGCCTGTTTGGGCCATCAAATCTCGGGAAAAGTATAAACTATTATATATTGCTGGAAAGCCCTGAATGTCTACTTTCCAACGCAATTGAGAGCGCGCCAATTGGGCTTCTGTAGCGCCAGAAAATTAACTTCAAGTGCAGGGAGGTCAGAATCCAACAGCATCTGCAGGCCTTTTCAGCCTCTGAATCAGATTTTTGCTCAGGTCCCTCAATTTCAACCAGAAAATATCTGAAATCACAGAAAAATACACAAACTCATAGTAAAGTCCAGAAAAGTGAATTTTAAATAAAAACTAATAAAAATATAATAAAAACTAACTAAAACATACTAAAAGCATACTAAAAACAATGCCAAAAAGCGTATAAATTATCCGCTCATCAGTTCTTCACAAACCATAGGCTCCCAAGGTTGATCTTCTTTGTGCGATCCAGGATCCCACACTTTGTTTTCACACCCGTCCTTGAGTTGATCATGGTGATTTTCTCCAGGTGGCAAGAGGGATGAATTCTCACAGAAGCATCAAACTACCCTCCTAGACCCATCCAATTGAGCACTAGTCCAACTTTTGCTCCTTGAAGCTTCAACCACAATGAGCCTAGACTTACTACACCAACCACTGAACATCCTCCTCTTACGCTTAATTCCACAAAGTGCCCTAAGTTGGCCATCTATCTCAAGCAAACCAAATTTAAGTGGGATAATAGAGCTAAGAGTTAGAAGTTTTACCCCCTCAAACAGAGGGTTGGATGATAACCTAGGTGGAGGAGTTCCCAATGATCTTGACAAAGCGTGCTCTACTCCCGTTCATCCTCTTCTAGAGGCTTCCTCCACTTGGCAAGATTCTTCAAGCTTTACATCTTGCCAAACTTTCTCAAGTTCCCATTCTTCTTCACCAATGCCTTCAATCTCTTCCCCATCACTCAAATCATATATAAGAGGTTTAGTAAAATCTACCTCATCATCAATTCCAAGTCCAATGGGGAATGATTCTTCCAGCTCAAAAGGATCATGTGTTGATGCAGAATTATCATAAATAGGAGGGCCTATTGCTTGGGACACTTCTTCCAATTCTTCAATCACATTGTGCCTTGGAGGTTGCATGTCCTCCTCAACTTTGCTTTCTAATTCACTGGAAGAAGGCTCAACAAGATCATCAAGGGTGTTGATCAACGTGGACAAAAAATCACTAATGATGGAATCCATTTCTTGATCAAATTCCTTCGACTCTCTATCTATTTCCTCAACATCACTTCCCTCCTTAATATCCCTTCCACTCTTCGTGGAAGAGGGCTTTACAACTTAGGATTCCTTTATGTGCTCAACATATCCTAAACATCCAACCACTACTTCCTTTGGTTCAATCGTCTCTACCTTCTCCTCTTGTTGTACTTCTTGCTTTAACTCCTCTTCTTCACCTTGGAGCTTCAAGTTCACTTCCTCACAAAGCTCCTTAGTTGCTTCTCCAAATTCAACAATGGGAGTGCCTTAGTCACATAGGCTTAGACGGGATGAGACCATGTTACCAATGGCTTCTACCATGATAGCTATTTTTTCTCTTAACTCTGCAAACTTCTTTTCATCCTCGTCTTGTCGCCTTAAGAGATAAGACTCAAGATCTCTTAATTCTAGCATGGGGGCTTCATCGGGAGGCGATGGTGGAAGAGAGGATTCATTGTTTGAGGGAAGGGTATTGTAATTGGAAGGTGGTTCATATTGGTGAAATTCTTGAGGTGGTGTGTATGGACTTTGTGGTTCATGGGAGTATTGGTATTGGAATGGTGGTGGCTCTAAAGATGGTTCATATGGTGATTGGTATGGTGGATATGGGTTAGGATCATATGGAGGTGGTTGGAGGTATAAGGCTTGTGAGTATGGTGGAGGGCTATATTGAGGAGGGGGTTCATATGCATATGATGATTGTGGTTGACAACCACAATGAGGGTCATCGCATACATCAGATTGGTATGCATCAAGATTTGAATTGTACCCATAAGAAGCTGGAGGAGGTTGTTGCCAAGAAGGTTGTCCATAAGCTTGGGGCTCCTCCCACCTTTGATCTCTGAATCCTTGACGCATGTTGTCATTGTAAATTCCATCTCCTACAACATAGTTTGAACCATACTCATAGCCAAAGTCGTGAGAATTCATAGTGAAAGAGAAAATAAAAACAAAAGTTAACAAGAAACAAAGAGAACAAAATCCTACAACTAGCAAAAACTAACAAACAAACCAAAAATCAAGATATTCACAATATATACAATAGCCAATAATATAGCACCATTGCGATCCCCGGCAATGGCGCCATTTTGATGATCGGGATTCTTGATGGTTTAGAATTTATCTAATGGAGTCTCATTGTAAAGTATAGTTTCCAAACCAATCACTAATCCTTTCATGCAAAAATTTGGTTGTCACTGATGAGCGGATAATTTGTACGCTTTTTGGCATTATTTTTAGTATGTTTTTAGTATGATCTAGTTAGTTTTTAGTATATTTTTATTAGTTTTTAGTTAAAATTCACTTTTCTGGACTTTACTATGAGTTTGTGTGTTTTTCTGTGATTTCAGGTATTTTCTGGCTGAAATTGAGGGACCTGAGCAAAAATCTGATTCAGAGACTGAAAAGGACTGCAGATGCTGTTGGATTCTAACCTCCATGCACTCAAAGTGGATTTTCTGGAGCTACAGAAGCCCAATTGGCGCGCTCTCAACGGCGTTGGAAAGTAGACATCCTGGGCTTTCCAGCAATATATGATAGTCCATACTTTGCCTAAGATTTTATGGCCCAAACCGGCGTTCAAAGTCACCTTCAGAATTCCCAGCGTTAAACGCCGGAACTGGCACCAAAGTGGGAGTTAAACGCCCAAACTGGCACAAAAGCTGGCGTTTAACTCCAAGAAGAGTCTCTACACGAAAATGCTTCAATGCTCAGCCCAAGCACACACCAAGTGGGCCCGAAAGTGGATTTTTATGTCATTTACTCATCTCTGTACACCCTAGGCTACTAGTTCTCTATATATAGGACCTTTTTTACTATTGTATGAGAATCTTCTGATCTTTGGAATCTTTTGATCTTTAGATCTTTTGATCACTTTGGGGGGCTGGCCTCACGGCCATGCCTAGACCTTGTTCTTATGTATTTTCAACGGTGGAGTTTCTACACACCATAGATTAAGGTGTGGAGCTCTGCTGTACCTCGAGTATTAATGCAATTACTATTGTTCTTCTATTCAATTCAGCTTGTTCTTGTTCCAAGATATCACTTGTTCTTCAACTTGATGAATGTGATGATCCGTGACACTCATCATCATTCTCACCTATGAACGTGTGACTGACAACCACCTCCGTTCTACCTTAGATTGAGTGAATATCTCTTGGATTCCTGATACATGATGCATGGTTGATCGCCTGACAACCGAGCGCTCGCCTGACAAACGAGCCAGCCATTCCGTGAGATCAGAGTCTTCGTGGTATAGGCAAGAACTGATGGCGGCATTCAAGAGAATCCGGAAGGTCTAACCTTGTCTGTGGTATTCTGAGTAGGATTCAATGATTGAATGACTGTGACGTGCTTCAAACTCCTGAGGGCGGGGCGTTAGTGACAAACGCAAAAGAATCACTGGATTCTATTCCGACCTGATTGAGAACCGACAGATGGATAGCCGTGCCGTGACAGGGTGCGTTGAACATTTCCACTGAGAGGAGGGAGGTAGCCACTGACAACGGTGAAACCCTTGCATAAGCTTGCCATGGAAAGGAGTAAGAAGGATTGGATGAAGACAGTAGGAAAGCAGAGAGACGGAAGGGACAAAGCATCTTCATACGCTTATCTGAAGCTCTCACCAATGATATACATAAGTATCTCTATCTTTATCTTTATGTTTCATTCATCGTCTATACCCATTTGAGTCTGCCTGACTAAGATTTACAAGGTGACCATAGCTTGCTTCATACCAACAATCTCCGTGGGATCGACCCTTACTCGCGTAAGGTTTATTACTTGGACGACCTAGTGCACTTGCTGGTTAGTTGTGCGGAGTTGTGATAGAGAGTTGAGATGGCAATGAGCGTACCATGTTGATGGCGCCATTGATGATCACAATTTCGCATACCAAGTTTTTGGCGCCGTTGCCGGGGATTGTTTCGTGTATGGACAACTGACGGTTCATCTTGTTGCTTAGATTAGGTAATTTTTTTTCAGAATTTCTTTAAAAATGAATTCTAGAGTTTCATGATGATCTGTTGAAATCTGGTTGGCTGAGAAGCCATGTCTAATCTTATTGGACCGAGGTTTGAACTTATCATCACAAGAGCTTGTTGATTTCTATCAAACTTGCTATTGGAGCAATGATCTGCTGAGGCTTGGCTGGCCATTGGCCATGTCTAGTGTTTTGGACCGAAGCTTTCTTTGAAAACTTGGCTGACTGTGAAGCCATGTCTAATTCCTGAACCGGAGTCTTAGACTAGCATTGCAATGATTCCTGGAATCCAAATTAAGAATTCTGAAACCTTTATTTTCTATTTCCATATAATTTTCGAAAAATCCAAAAAAATTTCAAAATCATAAAAACCAAAAATATTTTATGTTTCTTGTTTGAGTCTAGTGTCTAATTTTAAGTTTGGTGTCTTGCATGCATTGTTTATTTGATCTTGGTTCTATTTTCAAGTCAATAGTACAGGGAACTGAAGATTCAGAACATGCAGCAGAGGAATTACACAGAAAAAGCTGGGCGTTCAAAACGCCCAGTGAAGAAGGACAGACTGGCATTTAAACGCCAACCAGGGTGCCTGGTTGGGCGTTTAACGCCCAAAAGGGTAGAGCATTGGGCGTTAAACGCCAGAATGTGCACCATTCTGGGCGTTTAACGCCAGGATGGCACAAGGGGGAGGATTTTGTTTTCAAATCAATTTTTTTCCAAGTTTTCAAAGTTTTTCAAAATCAAATCTTTTTCAAATCATATCTTTTCAATCAAATCTTTTTCAAATCAATTTCTTTCCTTTTTCAAAGATACTTGCTAACAATTAATGATTTGATTCAACATTTCAAGTATGTTGCCTTTTCTGTTGAGAAAGGTTTAATGTTTGAATTATATCTTTTCTTGTTAGCCAAGTCATTAATTTTTAAAATCAAATCTTTCTAAGATTGTTTTCAAATCATATCTCTTCAATCATATCTTTTTAAAACCATAATTTTTCAATCATATCTTTTTCAAACTAGTTTTCAATCATATCTTTTTGGTTTCTTTTTTTTCAAAATCTTTTTCAAAAATTACTTGATTTCTTTCCCACTCTTGGTTTGTGATGCATTTGCATCTTTGCTATATTAGCTAGTTAGTTTAAGTAGTTTTAGCTTAATTTCATTCACTTTCTTTGAAATAAACAAGCATTTGTGTGAGTTTTCTCTCCATGCATTCATGAACCAAGAACTAGGTGGAATTTGGCCATATTTGTGCAAAGAATTCAAGGAGTTGACAAATGAAATAGCATGAATGAATCTCTTGAAAATTGTTGCATAGAATGGCAAAACTTTGAAGTAAATTCTTTGGTTAATGATAGGTAATGAAGCAAGAAGGTCATGGAGCAAGAATTGGAGCAAGAAGCCTTGAGAATACATCAAGCTTGGCAAGGAGGCAGAGGACTTGCACGTTGCCAACTTGGAGAAAAGGGTGAGTTGTTGAAGGCAACGCCAAGGCAGCCCTGGAGAGCAAATGTTGGCGTTGCCAACTTGGAGAAAAGGTGAGTTGTTGAAGGCAACGCCAAGGCAGCCCTGGAGAGCACACTTGGGCGTTGCCAACTTGGAGAAAGGAGTGAGTGTTTGATGGCAACGCAGGCAAGCAAAGAGCTGAGCCAAGGAGAGTGTCGAGGGCGTTGCCAATGCCAGGAACCATAGGCGTGTCCCTAGGCAACGCCACACAAGCAAGGCTTGGCCCTGGAGGAAGAGGAGCTGGCGTTGCCAACGCCAGGAACCATAGGCGTTATTCAAGGCAACGCCAAGAAACAAGAATGGAGCCTTGAAGAGTAGTCGAGCACGTTGCCAACTCCAGGGAGAGCTACAGTGTTGGTAACAACGCCCAAGCATGGAGGATGTCCAAGAAAAGGAAGCTGGCGTTGTCAACTTGGAATATAGGGGCGTTATCCACAACAACTCCAACAAGGCAGCCTGACCTTACCTCCTTCAATGGAGTATATCTTGAGCTACAAAACTCCAAATGAGGTGATTTTAACGGCATTTGAAAGTAGACATCCAGAGCTTTCCAACCATATATCATAGTATGGGGTTGTCATTCATTTTAAAGCTTCAAAAGCTGGCGTTACCAACGCTGGAAACAAGGGCGTTTTCACCAAAAACGTGTGCGATTTTGGCAGCCTGACCATATCTCCTTCAAACAAGCATAACTTGAGCTACAGAGATCCAAATTGAGTGCTTTCAGTTGCATTGGAAAGCTGACATTCAGAGCTTTCTAACCATATATAATAGTTTATAGTGGAGCATGAAATGGAAGCTCGAATCAGAGTCAGCTTTAGGCCCCAAAAACAATAAAATGAGGTTGACATTCAAGGAAGCATGAATGGGCCAAGGAATGGGGTCGAACACGTTGCCAAGGCTAAAATGGCCTGGCGTGTTCCTTGGAAACTTGGGCAACAACGCCCAGGCCAAGAAATCTGGGCTAGAGGCGTTGTCATGGGCGTTATTGGTGAAGTGTTTGGCAAAAACGCCCAACCAAGGCAGCCTGACCTTGCCCTCTTCAATGGAGCATAACTTGAGCTAGGAAGGTCCAAATGAAGTGATTCCAGTGGCATTGGAAAGTAGACATCAAGAGCTTTCCAATGATGTATGATAGTCCATATTGAAGCAGAGGATTGATACTCAAATTCTGGGCAACATTAGGCATGAGAGAAGAGTCAAGAAGAAGAAGAGCAAGTTGTTAGCAACAACTTGGGCCAACAACGCCCAAGTCTCAAAGCTCACTTCCAGGAAAGCCACTTGCACGTTGCCAACGTGCATTATGCCTGGAGTTATTGCCAACAACGCCCCTCAATGGGCTAGAATTGATGACAACTTGCTCTGCTTCCTCTGTTCCTCACAAAGGCCAGCAACTTCTTCCATTGAGCCAAGAATTCAACAATGAGAAAGCCCACATTGCTAGCCCAAATTGAAGATCTCTGAAGAAGTTTTAGGAGTAGTATAAATAGAGAAAAGTTTGATACTTAGAGGACTTTTATTTTTACTTTTTGCCTTTGATTTGTTTTTAGACTCTTTTTGGACACTTAGACATTTTCTCACCGGTTTGCTATTTTGTTTTTCTTGCAACTTTGAATTTCAGTTTTCTTCTTCATCTTCTTCATTCTTCTCTACTCAATTCTCATGTTTACTTTTGCATTTTGTTGTTGAATTTAGAGCTATGATTCACTAAACCCCACTTTCATTAGGGGGAGGAGCTCTGTTTATTGGATTGAATTGATGAACTCCTCTTTTCCTTCTCAATTCAAGTGGTTAATCCAAAGAGAAAACTCTTGTTCTTCAAAGATTCAATCACCATCGAGAGAGGGGTTAATCTATATGAATTGTGTGGTGAATTTGAGGAATGAGCCACATAATTCAGTTTAGAGTTCATCCTTTCATGATTTCCTTAATCAATACACCTTGGTTGGTATGTGAGATGTAACCTTCCTTGGTTGAGATTATGGGAGTTGTGTGGCTTGGATTAGAAATTGAGCTTCATCTCTTCTCATGAACAATTAGATCACGAGAGTGGCAATTGGTTATGTTGAGAGAAATTGGATCACCAAGAGATTGGGATCCAATTACCCACAACTTGCCATGGATCTATACCCATGATTGAGAAGGAATTGATCAACATCAATTCATAAAAATTTGCATCTCCAATCCCTAATGATCTCTCCATCAATTACTCTCATCTCTTTTGTTCTTTAGTTGTTTGAATACCCATAACCCAATTCCCTTCTACATTCTTGCAATTTATTATTCTTGTCATTTACATTCTGTTTCTAAGTTTCTTGCCATTTATTCTTATGTCCTTTAAATTTGTGCAACCTTTACTTTCTTGCAATTTAATATCCAGGTCATTTAAGTTTCTTGCATTTTAAGTTGCATTTGTTTACTCTCATCTTCTTTCTCTCTTCTAGTTCTTTAAATTCTTTGCCATTTAAATTCTTGCAATTATGTTCAAAAATCACAAATCTCATGAAATCAAAACCATGTTTGCTTGACTAAATCTACCATTTAACTAAAGTTGCTTAATCTACCAATCTCCGTGGGATCGACCTCACTCTAAGTGAGTTTTATTACTTGATGCGACCCGGTATACTTGCCGGTAAATACGTGAAAATCATTTTTACGTATCAAGTTTTCGAAAATCAATTAAAGTTTTTCAAAATGTTTTCAAATCTTTCACTTAATTTTCGAAAATTTCCTCCTCTCTTCTCACATCCTTCTATTTATGGAGTACCACTCCTCCTCAATGCACAATTCGAACTCTATATGATTAAGTTCGAATTCTTCTACCTCTTTCTTCTATTTTTCTTTTCCTCTGACACCTCAAGGAATCTCTATACTGTGACATAGAGGATTCCACATTTTCTTGTTCTCTTCTCTTTCATATGAGCAGGAACAAAGACAAAGGCATTCTTGTTGAAGCTGACCCTGAACCTGAAAGGACCTTGAAGCGAAAACTAAGAGAAGCTAAGGCACAACTCTCTGTAGAGGACCTAACAGAAATCTTCAAAGAAGAAGACATGGCAGCCGAAAACAACAACAATGCAAACAATGCAAGGAAGGTGCTGGGTGACTTTACTGCACCTACTCCCGACTTCTATGGGAGAAGCATCTCTATCCCTGCCATTGGAGCAAACAACTTTGAGCTTAAGCCTCAATTAGTTTCTCTAATGCAACAGAATTGCAAGTTCCATGGACTTCCATTGGAAGATCCTCATCAGTTCTTAGCTGAATTCTTGCAAATCTGTGACACTGTCAAGACTAATGGGGTTGACCCTGAGGTCTACAGACTTATGCTATTCCCTTTTGCTGTAAGAGACAAAGCTAGGACATAGTTGGACTCACAACCTAAAGAAAGCCTGGACTCATGGGAAAAGCTAGTCAATGCCTTCTTGGCAAAGTTCTTTCCACCTCAAAAATTGAGTAAGCTTAGAGTGGAAGTCCAAACCTTCAGACAGAAGGATGGAGAATCCCTCTATGAAGCTTGGGAAAGATACAAACAATTGATCAGAAAATGTCCTTCTGACATGCTTTCTGAATGGAGCATCATAGGTATTTTCTATGATGGTCTCTCTGAACTATCCAAGATGTCTTTGGATAGCTCCGCTGGAGGATCTCTTCATTTGAAGAAGACGCCTGCAGAAGCTCAAGAACTAATTGAAATGGTTGCAAATAACCAATTCATGTACACTTCTGAAAGGAATCCTGTGAACAATGGGACAAGTCAGAAGAAAGGAGTTCTTGAGATTGATACTCTGAATGCCATTCTGGCTCAGAACAAGATATTGACTCAACAAGTCAATTTGATTTCTCAAAGTCTGTCTGGAATGCAAAATGCACCAAGCAGTACTAAGGATGCTTCATCTGAAGAAGAAGCTTATGATCCTGAGAACCCTTCAATAGAAGAGGTGAATTATATGGGAGAACCCTATGGAAACACCTATAATTCTTCATGGAGAAATCATCCAAATTTCTCATGGAAGAATCAAGAGAGACCTCAACAAGGTTTCAATAACAATAATGGTGGAAGAAACAGGTTTAGCAATGGCAAGCCTTTTCCATCATCTTCTCAGTAACAGACAGAGAGTTCTAAGCAGAACACCTCTGACTTAGCATCCATGGTCTCTGATCTAATCAAAACCACTCAAAGTTTCATGACTAAAACAAGATCCTCCATTAGAAACTTGGAGGCACAAGTGGGTCAGCTGAGCAAGAAAGTTACTGAACTCCCTCCTAGTACTCTTCCAAGCAATACAGAAGAAAATCCAAAAGGAGAGTGCAAGGCCATCAACATGGCCGAATTTGGAGAGGAAGGAAAGGAAGTGAACGCCATTGAGGAAGACCTCAATGGGCATGCACTGACCTCCACTGAGTTCCCCAATGAGGAACCATGGGAATCTGAGGCTCAAAATGAGACCATAGAGATTCCATTGGACTTACTTCTGCCTTTCATGAGCTCTGATGAGTATTCTTCCTTTAAAGAGGAT
The DNA here is from genome assembly GCF_014773155.1 of Arachis stenosperma. Taxonomy (NCBI): domain Eukaryota; kingdom Viridiplantae; phylum Streptophyta; class Magnoliopsida; order Fabales; family Fabaceae; genus Arachis; species Arachis stenosperma. The sequence continues at coordinate 54,200,823 of NC_080381.1, forward strand.
GAGTATGTCACTGAAGAGCAAGTTGCTAAATACCTTGGAGCAATCATGAAGCTAAATGACAAGTTATTTGGAAATGAGACTTGGGAGAACAAACCTCCTTTGCTCACCAAAGAACTGGATGACTTGTCTAGGCAGAAATTACCTCAAAAGAGGCAGGACCCTGGGAAGTTCTCCATACCTTGTACCATAGGCACCATGACCTTCAAGAAGGCTCTGTGTGACTTAGGGTCAAGTGTAAACCTCATGCTTCTCTCTGTAATGGAGAAGCTAGGGATCTCTAAGGTACAAGCTGCAAGAATCTCACTAGAGATGGCAGACAATTCAAAGAAACAAGCCTATAGACTTATAGAGAATGTTCTGGTAAAAATTGAAGACCATTACATCCCTACTGATTTCATAGTCCTAGAGACTGGGAAATGCATGGATGAATCCATCATCCTTGGCAGACCCTTCCTAGCCACAGCAAGGGCTGTGATTGATGTTGATAGAGGTGAACTGATCATTCAAGTGAATGAGGAATCCTTTGTGTTTAAGGCTCAAGGATATCCCTCTGTCACCATGGAGAGGAAGCATGAAGAGCTTCTCTCAAAACAGAGTCAAACAAAGCCCCCACAGTCAAACTCTAAGTTTGGTGTTGGGAGGCCACAACCAAACTCTAAGTTTGGTGTTGAACCCCCACTTTCAAACTCTAAGTTTGGTGTTGGGAGGTTCCAACATTGCTCTGAGCATTTTTGAGGCTCCATGAGAGCCCTCTGTCAAGCTACTAACATTAAAGAAGCGCTTGTTGGGAGGCAACCCAATGTTATATTTTATCTATTTTCCTTTGTTATTTTATGTTTTCTGTAGGTTGATGATCATGAGAAGTCACAAAATCAATTGAAAAAGCAAAAACAGAATGAAAAATAGGAAGAAAAACAGTACACCCTGGAGGAAGAACCTACTGGCGTTTAAACGCCAGTAAGGCTAGCAGATGGGCGTTTAACGCCCAGTCTGGCACCATTCTGGGCGTTTAACGCCAGAAAGGGGCACCAGACTGGCGTTAAACGCCAGGAAAGGGCAAGAACCTGGCGTTAAACGCCAGAAATGGGCACCAGCCCGGCGTTTAACGCCAGAATTGGCTCAAAACGCATTTTTGCATGCCATTTGGTGCAGGGATGACTTTTCCTTGACACCTCAGGATCTGTGGACCCCACAGGATCCCCACCAACCCCACCACCCTCTTTCTTCTTCACCCATTCACCAATCACCTCAATACCTCTTCCCCAAAAACCCTTCACCTATCAAATCCCATCTTCTCTTCACCACTCACATCCATCCTTCATAAAATCCCACCTACCTTACCATTCAAATTCAAACCACTTTCCCTCCCAAACCCACCCATAATGGCCGAACCCTACCCCTCCCTTCACCCTTATATAAACCCATCTTCACTCCTTCATTTTCACACACCCTAAACACTACTTCTTCCCCCTTTTGGCCGAACCACACTACCGCCTCCATCTCCTCCATTTTCTTCTTCTTCTCCTCTATTCTTTCTTCTTTTGCTCGAGGACGAGCAAACATTTTAAGTTTGGTGTGGTAAAAGCGTTGCTTTTTGTTTTTCCATAACCATTTATGGCATCCAAGGCCGGAGAAACCTCTAGAAAGAGGAAAGGGAAGGCAAAAGCTTCCACCTCCGAGTCATGGGAGATGGAGAGATTCATCTCAAGGGTGCATCAAGACCACTTCTATGAAGTTGTGGCCTTGAAGAAGGTGATCCCCGAGGTCCCTTTCAAACTCAAAAAGAGTAAATATCCGGATATCCAACATGAGATTCGAAGAAGAGGTTGGGAAGTTCTCACCAACCCCATTCAACAAGTCAGAATCTTAATGGTTCAAGAGTTCTATGCCAATGCATGGATCACCAAGAGCCATGATCAAAGTGTGAACCCGAACCCAAGGAATTGGCTTACAATGGTTCGGGGGAAATACTTAGATTTTAGTCCGGAAAATGTGAGGTTGGCATTCAACTTGCCCATGATGCAAGGAGATGAACATCCTTACACAAGAAGGGTCAACTTTGATCAAAGGTTGGACCAAGTCCTCACTGACATTTGTGAAGAGGGCGCCCAATGGAAGAGAGATTCAAGAGGAAAGCCGGTTCAATTAAGAAGGCATGACCTCAAGCCCGTGGCTAGAGGATGGTTGGAGTTTATCCAACGCTCAATCATTCCCACTAGCAACCGGTCTGAAGTTACTCTAGACCGGGCCATTATGATCCATAGCATCATGATTGGAGAAGAAGTAGAAGTTCATGAGGTTATAGCCCAAGAACTCTATAAGGTGGCGGACAAGTCCTCTACCTTGGCAGGGTTAGCCTTTCCTCATCTCATTTGTCACCTCTGTTATTCAGTAGGAGTTGACATAGAAGGAGACATCCTTATTGATGAGGACAAGCTCATCACTAAGAAAAGGATGGAGCAAACAAGAGACCCCTCTCATCATGAGATCCCTGAGATGCCTCAAGGGATGCACTTTCCTCCACAAGACTATTGGGAGCAAATTAACACCTCCCTAGGTAAATTGAGTTCCAACATGGGACAACTAAGGGTGGAGCACCAAGAACATTCCATCCTCCTCCATGAAATTAGAGAAGATCAAAGAATCATGAGAGAGGAGCAACAAAGACAAGGAAGAGATATTGAGGAGCTCAAGCACTCCATAAGACCTTCAAGAGGAAGAACAAGCCGCCATCACTAAGGTGGACCCGTTCTTTAATCTCCTTGTTCTTTATTTTTCTGTTTTTTTTCGAAAATTATGCTTTATGTTTATCTATGTTTGTGTCTCATGATCATTAGTGTCTTAGTGTCTATGCCTTAAAGTTATGAATGTCTTATGAATCCACCACCTTTCTTAAATAAACAATGTTCTTAATTGAAAAGGAGAAGAAGTGCATGAATTTTGAAATTTATAACAGATTAATTATTTTGATGTGGTGGCAACACTTTTGTTTTCTGAATGTATGCTTAAACAGTGCATATGTCTTTTGAATTTGTGGTTCATGAATGTTGGCTCTTGAAAGAATGATGAAAAAGGAGACATGTTACTGAGGATCTGAAAAATCATAAAAATGATTCTTGAAGCAAGAAAAAGCAGTGGATACAAAAAAAAAACGAAAAAAAATGGAGAAAGAGAAAAAGAAAGAAAAAGAAAGAAATAAAGTTGTGATCCAAGGCAAAAAGAGTGTGCTTAAGAACCTTGGACACCTCTAATTGGGGACTCTAGCAAAGCTGAGTCACAATCTGAAAAGGTTCACCCAATTATGTGTCTGTGGCATGTTTGTATCCGGTGGTAATACTGGAAGACAGAGTGCTTTGGGCCACGGCCAAGACTCATAAAGTAGCTGTGTTCAAGAATCATCATACTTAACTAGGAGAATCAATAACACTATCCGGATGCTGAGTTCCTAAAGAAGCCAATCATTCTGAATTTCAAAGGATAGAGTGAGATGTCAAAACTATTCAGAGGCAAAAAGCTAAAAGCCCCGCTCATCTAATTAATACTGATCTTCATAGATGTTTTTGGAGTTCATTGCATATTCTCTTCTTTTTATCTTATTTGATTTTCAGTTGCTTGGGGACAAGCAACAATTTAAGTTTGGTGTTGTGATGAGCGGATAATTTGTACGCTTTTTGGCATTGTTTTTAGTATGTTTTTAGTATGATCTAGTTAGTTTTTAGTATATTTTTATTAGTTTTTAGTTAAAATTCACTTTTCTGGACTTTACTATGAGTTTGTGTGTTTTTCTGTGATTTCAGGTATTTTCTGGCTGAAATTGAGGGACCTGAGCAAAAATCTGATTCAGAGACTGAAAAGGACTGCAGATGCTGTTGGATTCTGACCTCCCTGCACTCGAAGTGGATTTTCTGGAGCTACAGAAGCCCAATTGGCGCGCTCTCAACGGCGTTGGAAAGTAGACATCCTGGGCTTTCCAGCAATATATGATAGTCTATACTTTGCCCAAGATTTGATGGCCCAAACTGGCGTTCAAAGTCACCTTCAGAATTCCCAGCGTTAAACGCCGGAACTAGCACCAAAGTGGGAGTTAAACGCCCAAACTGGCACAAAAGCTGGCGTTTAACTCCAAGAAGAGTCTCTACACAAAAATGCTTCAATGCTCAGCCCAAGCACACACCAAGTGGGCCCGGAAATGGATTTTTATGTCATTTACTCATCTCTGTACACCCTAGGCTACTAGTTCTCTATATATAGGACCTTTTTTACTATTGTATGAGAATCTTCTGATCTTAGGAATCTTTTGATCTTTAGATCTTTTGATCACTTTGGGGGGCTGGCCTCACGGCCATGCCTAGACCTTGTTCTTATGTATTTTCAACGGTGGAGTTTCTACACACCATAGATTAAGGTGTGGAGCTCTGCTGTACCTCGAGTATTAATGCAATTACTATTGTTCTTCTATTCAATTCAGCTTGTTCTTGTTCCAAGATATCACTTGTTCTTCAACTTGATGAATGTGATGATCCGTGACACTCATCATCATTCTCACCTATGAACGTGTGACTGACAACCACCTCCGTTCTACCTTAGATTGAGTGAATATCTCTTGGATTCCTGATACATGATGCATGGTTGATCGCCTGACAACTGAGCGCTCGCCTGACAAACGAGCCAGCCATTCCGTGAGATCGGAGTCTTCGTGGTATAGGCAAGAACTGATGGCGGCATTCAAGAGAATCCGGAAGGTCTAACCTTGTCTGTGGTATTCTGAGTAGGATTCAATGATTGAATGACTGTGACGTGCTTCAAACTCCTGAGGGTGGGGCGTTAGTGACAGACGCAAAAGAATCACTGGATTCTATTCCGGCCTGATTGAGAACCGACAGATGGATAGCCGTGCCGTGACAGGGTGCGTTGAACATTTCCACTGAGAGGATGGGAGGTAGCCACTGACAACGGTGAAACCCTTGCATAAGCTTGCCATGGAAAGGAGTAAGAAGGATTGGATGAAGACAGTAGGAAAGCAGAGAGACGGAAGGGACAAAGCATCTTCATACGCTTATCTGAAGCTCTCACCAATGATATACATAAGTATCTCTATCTTTATCTTTATGTTTCATTCATCGTCTATACCCATTTGAGTCTGCCTGACTAAGATTTACAAGGTGACCATAGCTTGCTTCTTACCAACAATCTCCGTGGGATCGACCCTTACTCGCGTAAGGTTTATTACTTGGACGACCCAGTGCACTTGCTGGTTAGTTGTGCGGAGTTGTGATAGAGAGTTGAGATGGCAATGAGCGTACCATGTTGATGGCGCCATTGATGATCACAATTTCGCATACCAGTCACAAAGAACAAACCCCCAAATAAGAATTAACTGGAGTAGTTGGACTCCGGGTCGTCTCACGAGGATTGCAATAAAGTGAATGCTTATTGACTATGAGGTATGTTTTAGGGTTTTTGGAATAAGAGACATGAAAAGTAAATGATAAGGAAATTCAAAAAACAAAAAGGCCTTGGCAAGGGTTGGTGGTCAAGGATCTCTATCCTTATCACTAACCACAACATGAGAATTGACAAGGATCAACCCCATTAAGTCATCCTCTAACTGATAAAGGAAAGTCAAATGAGCTATGTCAATCCAAGCCCATAAGTCCTAGTTCTCTACCAATTCAATTTGTGAGATCTAAGGTCAATAGCTCCCAATCATCAATCACTTGGACATTAGCAACTCAAGAGTTCCAAAGTTACCTTCCCAAGCCAAGAGCATAAAATTCTACTTTAAGGCCCAACCAAGCATTTTGTCAAACACTTGATGAGTGTATAAGGAAAGCATGGTAAAGTGCAAGAATAGTAAATCTATCAACTACCAATTGCAAGAAAAGTGAATTCACAACCTAATTCAACAATAAAAGAAACATGGTGCATGAAATTGTGATCATCAACAATGGCTCCAAAGACTTGGTGCTCTCAAACATGAATCACACTTTGTCACAACTCCGCATAACTAACCAGCAAGTGTACTGAGTCGTCCAAGTAATACCTTACGTGAGTAAGGGTCGATCCCACAAAGATTGTTGGTATGAAGCAAGCTATGGTCATCTTGTAAATCTCAGTTAGGCGGATAATAAATGTTATGGAGTTTTTGAATAGTAAATAAATAAAACAGAAAATAAAGATAGAGTTACTCATGTAATTCAATGGTGGGAATTTCAGATAAGTGCATGGAGGTGCTGTGTTCCTTCTGAATCTCTGCTTTCCTACTGCTTTCATCCAATCCTTCTTACTCCTTTCCATGGCAAGCTGTATGTAGGGCATCACCGTTGTCAATGGCTACATCCCATCCTCTCAGTGAAAATGGTCCAAATGCTCTGTCACAGCACGGCTAATCATCTGTCGGTTCTCGATCATGTTGGAATAGAATCCGTTGATTCTTTTGCGTTTGTCATCACGCCCAGCAATCGCGAGTTTGAAGCTCGTCACAGTCATTCAATCCCGAAATCCTACTCGGAATACCACAGACAAGGTTAGACCTTCCGGATTCCCATGAATGCCGCCATCAATTCTAGCTTATACCACGAAGATTCTGATTAAGGAATCCAAGAGATATGCGCCCGGTCTAAGGTAGAACGGAAGTGGTTGTCAGTCACGCGTTCATAGGTGAGAATGATGATGAGTGTCACGGATCATCACATTCATCATGTTGAAGTGCAACGAATATCTTAGAATAAGAACAAGCGGAATTGAATAGAAAATAAAAGTAATTGCATTGAAACTTGAGGTACAGCAGAGCTCCATATCCTTAATCTATGGTGTGTAGAAACTCCACCGTTGAAAATACATAAGTGATGAAGGTTCAGGCATGGCCGAGAGGCCAGCCCCCAAAACGTGATCACATGATCAGAAATACAATTCAGGATCCAGGATCGGTCAAAAGACAACTAGTACAATAGTAAAATGTCTTATTTATACTAAACTAGCTATTAGGGTTTACAAAAGTAAGTAATTGATGCATAAATCCACTTCCGGGGCCCACTTGGTGTGTGCTTGGACTGAGCTTGATCTATCCATGAGCTGAGGCTTCTCTTGGAGTTGAACGCCAAGTTGTAACGTGTTTTGGGCGTTCAACTCTGGTTCGTGACGTGTTTCTGGCGTTTGACTCCAGAATGCAGCATGGAACTGGCGTTGAGCGCCAGTTTACGTCGTCTAATCTCGAACAAAGTATGATCTATTATATATTTCTGGAAAGCTCTGGATGTCTACCTTCCAACGCTATTGAGAGCACGCCATTTGGAGTTCTGTAGCTCTAGAAAATTCATTTTGAGTGCAGGGAGGTCAGATTTCAACAGCATCAACAGTCCTTTGTCAGCCTCCTCTCAGAGTTTTGCTCAGGTCCCTCAATTTCAGCCAGAAAATACCTGAAATCACAGAAAAACACACAAACTCATAGTAAAGTCCAGAAATGTGAATTTAGCATAAAAACTAATGAAAACATCCCTAAAAATAACTAGATCATACTAAAAACTACCTAAAAATAATGCCAAAAAGCGTATAAATTATCCGCTCATCAAAACATCAAACATTAAATGGCATTAAAAAGGGATACAAGTCCAACAAGAGTTCATTAACATAAAAGAGAGCATAAAAGTAAAATTAATATCACAAACTAGGAGAATGAAAGTGTAGAAGCAAAAATTCATAAAAGAAATAAGATGAAAACATGAAATCAAAGCTAAATCTAAGAGAGATTAGCCTAAGAACCCTAATTCTAGAGAGAAGAGGGAGCTTCTCTCTCTAGAAACTACACTACATGATGCTCATGCTATAAACAATTGCTCCCCCCTTTGCTTGGGCTTCAATTCTGCATGAAATACACTCAAAAATATGTTGGAATTGGGCATGGTCTGCTCAAAAATCGCCCCCAGCATTATGCCTTTAAGTGGGCCATGTGAGAGTATTGGCGCGTGCGCGCCATGTGCGCGTGCGTGTCGATTGACAAATTCTCCATCTGCGCAGACGCGGCATGTACGCGTGCGCGTTTATAGGCGAGACCACTTTTGCGCGTGCGCGTCCTTTGATGCATTCCCAATCTTTGTTTCTTCGTGCATTCTCCCCTTTGTATGCTTTTCTACTCATTTCTTCCATCCAATACTTCCCTTCTAAACCTGAAATCGCTCAACACACACATCAAGGCATCGAATGGAATTAAAATCACCAGTTGAAGTCCTAAAAAAATATGTTTTTACATTTAAGAAAAATTCAAGGGAGAATTACAAAACCATGCTATTTCATTGAATAAATGTGGGAAAAGGAGGTAAAATCCCCTAAAATAAGCACAAGATAAACCACGAAATCGGAGTTTATCAATAACTTGGAAAAGCTCTTTACTTGAACAACAGCTTGAAAATATATTCTCCTAAATTTCTAATTATCTGGACTTAATGGGATACGTGACATATAATCCTCTTATATTTGAGTAATTAGGATTTCTGTGGCATATAACTAGAATTGAACTTCACACGCTAATTGGAATTAATTGACCAAGGAATTGGCGATTGATGAGAGTTAGAGGAGACTAAAAAGGTCTAAGGAATTAGGGTTTAGTCACATATAGTTTGCCATGAATTAAATCTTGCATGATTAAAATAGTTAGTAAGAAAAATCAATCCAAAAAATAGATAACTCTGAAGCCTTAACTATTTCTCCACATATTATACACAACTTGTTTACCGCTTACTTTATTAATTTTCTAAATTTACTATTTAATGCAATTGAGACCCAAACGCTCTTTTCTGTTTGTCTAACTTAGTAATTTAATCAACCATTGTTGCTTAGTCCATCAATTCTCGTGGGATCGACCCTCACTCACCTGAGGTATTATTTGGTATGACCCGGTGCACTTGCCGGTTAGTTTGTGGGTTAGAAAATTCGCACCAAGTTTTTGGCGCCGTTACCGGGGATTAACTGTGATTAACAACTACACGTTATTTGATTGCTTAGATTAGATAATTTTTCTTTTAATTAATTTTATTTTAGTATTATTAATTTTTAATTCTCATTTTTTTTCTTTTCCTTTTTTTTCCTTATTTTTCGTTTCCTATTCCCCTGTCCCCTCTTTGGTTTTATTTTTTTTCTTTCTTTTGATATTTTTTAAAACTTATGGGGAAGCTTGAAAAAAAATATTTAAAGTCACGGCTAGGCTCAAGGTGCAAAGCACCAAAGAAAAGAGAATTAAAGAGAATTTGCTATATTCAAGGATTAAACTGAAGAACAAAAATGAGAGAATTCATAATATTATCCAGATTCTAATTACGAATGACAGTGACATCCTTTTGATTCAGAGGAGTGTGAGATGCCAAAATGTTTCAGAATTGCAATAGATAAATCCCACTTTAAGAATAGACATGAGCATAACTGAACTCTCACTTCTCATGCAAATTCACATCTTAATCATGTACTAATTTTGGTTGCTTGAGGACAAGCAACAATTCAAGTTTGGTGTTGTGATGCGTGAGCATCTTTCCTATCTTTTCCTAGTGAATTTGCATTCAATTTATTGAGTTTAATCAAGAATTAATTATCTTTTAGACACCATGGATGCTACTTTGAGTCGTGTGAAATTCTATCTATTTTAGGTAGCATTCGGCTGGATTTGATGGAGTTTCCGTAGAAAAAGAGAAGAAGACGAATGATGCAGTAAACCCTGACCTCTCTGCACTCAAACCTGAATAACTTGAGTTACAGAAGTCCAATTGACGTGCTTCTAGTGGCATTGGAAAGCTAACTTCTAGAGTTTTTTATCGATATATAATAGTTTATACTTCTCTTTCAAGACACAATGCCAAAGCTGCGCCTAACTTGAGATTTCTCAAGTTAGGCGCAATACACAACAACAACACGCAACATTAAGCCTTGACTCTTCAAGTAAGGCGCAAGATGTCTCCAAGTAAGGCGCAGCTTCAAGCCCTCCACACCAAGATGCGCTGCCCACCTCAAGTAAGGCACAATAACTCCTCAAGTAAGACGCAGCAATGCACAACACAACAAGCAATTTTGGAGAAGGCATTTCAAGTAAGGCGCACCCTATTCCAAGTTAGGCGCAAGGCCTCTTCCAATCAGGTGGTCCCCATGTTACAAGGCACGAATTGTTTGATTAATTCTTTATTATCTTTAATTTTTATTTTAAAATAGAAAAAGATAATATTTTAGTTTTAGAAAATAGATTTTAAAATAATTAGGATTAGATATAAAAGGGAAAAGAGACTTCTCTTCTCGGAGACTTCATTCTGTAAATTATAGTTTACCTGAATCCTAGTTTTTCTCTCTGAACCATGAGCAACTAAACCTCCACTGTTAAGGTTAGGAGCTCTGTCTATTGTATGGATTGATTCTATTGTTTTTCTATTTGAATTCATGTACTGATTTATAATTCAAGAATTATTTTCGTTCTTTATCTTATGAATTTGGGTGGAACAGAAGTATGACCCTTGTTCTAATTGAGTTCTTGTATAACTTGGAAAAGCTCTTTACTTGAACAACAGCTTGAAAACATATTCTCTTAAATTTCTAATTATCTGGACTTAACGGGATACGTGACATATAATCCTCTTATATTTGGGTAATTAGGATTTCTGTGGCATATAACTTGAATTGAACTTCACCCTCTAATTGGAATTAATTGACCAAGGATTTGGCGGTTGGTGAGAGTTAGAGGAGACTAAAAAGGTCTAAGGATTAGGGTTTAGTCACATATAGTTTCCCATGAATTAAATCTTCCATGATTAAAATAGTTAGTAAGAAAAATCAATCCAAAAAAAAGATAACTCTGAAGTCTTAACTGTTTCTCCTTATATTATTCACAACTTGTTTACCGCTTACTTTATTAATTTTCTAAATTTACCGTTTAATGCAATTGAAACCCAAACGCTCTTTTTTGTTTGTCTAACTTAGTAATTTAATCAACCATTGTTGCTTAGTCCATCAATCCTCGTGGGATCGACCCTCACTCACCTGAGGTATTACATGGTACGACCCGGTGCACTTGGCGGTTAGTTTCTGGGTTAGAAAATTCACACTAAGCTTTTGGCGCCGTTGTCGGGGATTGACTGTGATTAACAACTACACGTTATTTGTTTGCTTAGATTAGATAATTTTTCTTTTAATTAATTTTATTTTAGTATTATTAATTTTTAATTCTCATTTTTTTTCTTTTCCTTTATTTTTCCTTATTTTTCGTTTCCCATTCCCCTGTCCCTTCTTTGGTTTTATTTTTTTCTTTCTTTCGATTTTTTTTAAACTTATGGGGAAGCTTGAGACAAAACATTTAAAGTCACGTCTAGGCTCAAGGTGCAAAGCACCAAAGAAAGGAGAATTAAAGGAAATTTGCTGTATTCAAGGATTAAACTGAAGAATAAAGACGAGAGAATTCATAATATTATCCGGATTCTAATTCCGAATGACAGTGACATCCTTTTGATTCAAAGGAGAGTGAGATGCCAAAACTGTTCAGAATTGCAATAGATAAATCCCACTTTAAGAAGAGACATGAGAAAACTGAACTCTCACTTTTCATGCGAATTCAAATCTTAATCATGTACTAATTTTGGTTGCTTGAGGATAAGCAACAATTCAAGTTTGGTGTTGTGATGCGTGAGCATCTTTCCTACCTTTTCCTAGTAAATTTGCATTTAATTTATTGAGTTTAATCAAGAATTAATTATCTTTTAGACACTATGGATGCTACTTGAGTCATGTGAAATTCGGTCTATTTTAGGTAGCATTCGGATGGATTTGATGGAGTTTCCACAGAAAAAGAGAAGAAAACGAATGATGCTGTCAACCCTGACCTCTTTGCACTCTAACCTGAATAACTTGAGTTATAGAGATCCAATTGACGTGCTTCTAGTAGTGTCAGAAAGCTAACTTCCAGAGCTTTCCGATGATATATAATAGTTCATACTTCTTTTCCAAGAAACACGGCCAAGGCTGCGCCAAACTTGAGATTTCTCAAGTTAGGCGCAATACACAACAACAACACGCAACATTAAGCCTTGACTCTTCAAGTAAGGCGCAAGATGTTTCCAAGTAAGGCACAGCTTCAAGCCCTCCACACCAAGATGTGTTGCCCACCTCAAGTAAGGCACAACAACTCCTCAAGTAAGGCATAGCAATGCACAACACAACAAGCAATTTTGGAGGAGGCATTTCAAGTAAGGCGCACCCTATTCCAAGTTAGGCGCAAGGCCTCCTCCAATCAGATGGTCTCCACGTTACAATGCACGGATTGTTTAATTGATTCTTTATTAAACTTTAATTTTTATTTTAAAATAGGAAAAGATATTATTTTAGTTTTAGAAAATAGATTTTAAATTAATTAGGATTAGATATAAAAGGGAAAAGAAACTTCTCTTCTCGGAGACTTCATTCTGTAAATTACAGTTTACCTGAATCCTAGTTGATCTCTCTAAACCATGAGCAACTAAACCTCCACTGTTAAGGTTAGGAGCTCTGTCTATTGTATGGATTGATTCTATTGTTTTTCTAATTGAATTCACGTACTCATTTATATTTCAAGAATTGTTTTCGTTCTTTATCTTATGAATTTGACTGGAACGAAAGTATGACCCTTGTTCTAATTGAGTTCTTGTATAACTTGGAAAAGCTTTTTACTTGAACAACAGCTTGAAAACATATTCTCCTAAATTTCTAATTATCTGGACTTAACGGGATATGTGACATATAATCCTCTTATATTTGCATAATTAGGATTTCTGTGGCATAGAACTGGAATTGAACTTCACCGTCTAATTGGAATTAATTGACCAAGGAATTGGCGGTTGATGAGAGTTAGAGGAGAATAAAAAGGTCTAAGGAATTAGGGTTTAGTAACATACAGATTGCTTTGAATTAAATCTTACATGATTAAAATAGTTAGTAAGAAAAATCAATCCAGAAAATAGATAACTCTGAAGCCTTAACTGTTTCTCCATATATTATTCACAACTTGTTTACCGCTTACTTTATTAATTTTCTAAATTTACTGTTTAATGCAATTGAAACCCAATCGCTCTTTTTTGTTTGTCTAACTAAGTAATTTAATCAACCATTGTTGCTTAGTCCATCAATCCTCGTGGGATCGACCCTCACTCACCTGAGATATTACTTGGTACGACCCGGTGCACTTGCCAGTTAGTTTCTGGGTTAGAAAATCCGCACCAAGCTTTTGGCGCCGTTGCCGGGGATTGACTGTGATTAAGAACTACACGTTATTTGTTTGCTTAGATTAGATAATTTTTCTTTTAATTAATTTTATTTTAGTATTATTATTTTTTAATTCTCATTTTTTTTCTTTTCCTTTATTTTTCCTTATTTTTCGTTTCCCATTCCCCTGTCCCCTCTTTGGTTTTATTTTTTTTCTTTCCTTCGATTTTTTTTAAAACTTTTTGGGAAGCTTGAGACAAAACATTTAAAGTCACGGCTAGGCTCAAGGTGCAAAGCACCAAAGAAAGGAGAATTAAAGGAAATTTGCTGTATTCAAGGATTAAACTGAAGAATAAAGACGAGATAATTCATAATATTATCCGGATTCTAATTCCGAATGACAATGACATCCTTTTGATTCAAAGGAGAGTGAGATGCCAAAACTGTTCAGAATTGCAATAGATAAATCCCACTTTAAGAAGAGACATGAGAAAACTGAACTCTCACTTTTCATGCGAATTCAAATCTTAATCATGTACTAATTTTGGTTGCTTGAGGATAAGCAACAATTCAAGTTTGGTGTTGTGATGCGTGAGCATCTTTCCTACCTTTTCCTAGTGAATTTGCATTTAATTTATTGAGTTTAATCAAGAATTAATTATCTTTTAGACACTATGGATGCTACTTGAGTCATGTGAAATTCGGTCTATTTTAGGTAGCATTCGGATGGATTTGATGGAGTTTCCACAGAAAAAGAGAAGAAAACGAATGATGCTGTCAACCCTGACCTCTTTGCACTCTAACCTGAATAACTTGAGTTATAGAGATCTGGTGCACGAAATTGCAATAACACTTTTGCAATCCCGCACAACTAACCAGCAAGTGCACTGGGTCGTCCAAGTAATACCTTACGTGAGCAAGGGTCGATCCCACGGAGATTGTCGGCTTGAAGCAAGCTATGGTTATCTTGTAAATCTTAGTCAGGAGATCAGAAATTATCAGGATTGATTGTGAAAAGCAAAAGAACATGAAATGGTTACTTGGTTTGCAGTAATGGAGAATAGGTTGGGGTTTTGGAGATGCTCCATCTTCTGAATCTCTGCTTTCCTACTGTCTTCTTCATCAAACACGCAAGTATCCTTCCATGGCAAGCTCGTGTAGGGTCTCACCGTTGTCAATGGCTACCTCCCATCCTCGCAGTGAAAGCTAATGCACGCACTCTGTCACAGTACTGCCAATCACCGGTTTGGTTCCCTCCCCTACCGGAATAGAATCCCTCTTTTGCGTCTGTCACTAACGCCCAGTAGGTTATAGGTTTGAAGCACGTCACAGTCATTCAATCATTGAATCCTACTCAGAATACCACAGACAAGGTTTAGACCTTCCGGATTCTCTTGAATGCTGCCATCAGGTCCTGCTTATACCACGAAGATTCCGATTAAAGAATCCAAGAGATAACTACTCAATCTAAGATAGAACAGAGGTGGTTGTTAGGCACATGTTCATGGTTGAGAATGATGATGATTGTCACGGATCATCACATTCATCCGGATTAAGAACAAGTGTTATCTTAGAATCGAAGCAAGCATGATTGAATAAGAAACAGTAGTAATTGCATTAATCCATCAAGACACAGCAGAGCTCCTCACCCCCAACCATGGGGTTTAGAGACTCATACTGTGGAAAGAAACGTGTAAAAATGTTATGAGGTCATAAGGTACGGATACAATGTCAAAAGATCCTATTAATAGTAAACTAGTGTCCTAAGGTTTACAGAAATGAGTAAATGACAGAAAAATCCACTTCCGGGCCCACTTGGTGTGTGCTTGGGCTGAGCAATGAAGGAATTTCGTGTAGAGACCTTTTCTGGAGTTAAACGCCAGCTTCCATGCCAGTTTGGGCGTTTAACTCCAAATTTTATGCCAGTTCCGGCGTTTAACGCTGGAAATTCTGTAGGTGACTTTGAGCGCCGATTTGGGCCATCAAATCTTGAGCAAAGTATGGACTATTATATATTGCTGGAAAGCCCAGGATGTCTACTTTCCAATGCCGTTGAGAGCGCGCCAATTGGGCTTCTGTAGCTCCAGAAAATCCACTTTGAGTGCAGGGAGGTCAGAATCCAACAGCATTTGCAGTCCTTTTCAGTCTCTGGATTAGATTTTTGCTCAGGACCCTCAATTTCAGTCAGAAAATACCTGAAATCACAGAAAAACACACAAACTCATAGTAAAGTCCAGAAAAGTGAATTTTAATTAAAAACTAATAAAAATATACTAAAAACTAACTAAAAGATACTAAAAACATACTAAAAACAATGCCAAAAAGCATACAAATTATCCGCTCATCAAGATCCAATTGACGTGCTTCTAGTAGCGTCGGAAAGCTAACTTCCAGAGCTTTCCGATGATATATAATAGTTCATACTTCTTTTCCAAGAAACACGGCCAAGGCTGCGCCAAACTTGAGATTTCTCAAGTTAGGCGCAATACACAACAACAACACGCAACATTAAGCCTTGACTCTTCAAGTAAGGCGCAAGATGTTTCCAAGTAAGGCACAGCTTCAAGCCCTCCACACCAAGATGTGCTGCCCACCTCAAGTAAGGCACAACAACTCCTCAAGTAAGGCGTAGCAATGCACAACACAACAAGCAATTTCGGAGGAGGCATTTCAAGTAAGGCGCACCCTATTCCAAGTTAGGCGCAAGGCCTCCTCCAATCAGATGGTCTCCACGTTACAATACACGGATTGTTTGATTGATTCTTTATTAAACTTTAATTTTTATTTTAAAATAGGAAAAGATATTATTTTAGTTTTAGAAAATAGATTTTAAATTAATTAGGATTAGATATAAAAGGGAAAAGAAACTTCTCTTCTCGGAGACTTCATTCTGTAAATTACAGTTTACCTGAATCCTAGTTGATCTCTCTGAACCATGAGCAACTAAACCTCCACTGTTAAGGTTAGGAGCTATGTCTATTGTATGGATTGATTCTATTATTTTTCTAATTGAATTCACGTACTCATTTATAATTCAAGAATTGTTTTCGTTCTTTATCTTATGAATTTGAGTGGAACGAAAGTATGACCCTTGTTCTAATTGAGTTCTTGTATAACTTGGAAAAGCTTTTTACTTGAACAACAGCTTGAAAACATATTCTCCTAAATTTCTAATTATCTGGACTTAACAGGATATGTGACATATAATCCTCTTATATTTGCATAATTAGGATTTCTGTGGCATAGAACTGGAATTGAACTTCACCGTCTAATTGGAATTAATTGACCAACGCTGTTTTTGTTTGTCTAACTAAGTAATTT
This sequence comes from Arachis stenosperma, assembly GCF_014773155.1. Classification (NCBI taxonomy): domain Eukaryota; kingdom Viridiplantae; phylum Streptophyta; class Magnoliopsida; order Fabales; family Fabaceae; genus Arachis; species Arachis stenosperma. Next base: position 54,217,344 of record NC_080381.1, read on the forward strand.
AATCAACCATTGTTGCCTTGTCCATCAATCCTCATGGGATTGACCCTCACTCACCTGATGTATTACTTGGTACAACCCGGTGCACTTGCTGGTTAGTTTGTGGGTTAGAAAATCCGTATCAAGTTTTTGGCGTCGTTGCCGGGGATTGACTGTGATTAACAACTACACGTTATTTGATTGCTTAGATTAGATAATTTTTATTTTAATTAATTTTATTTTAGTATTATTAATTTTTAATTCTCATTTTTTTTCTTTTCCTTTATTTTTCCTTATTTTTCGTTTCCCATTCCCCTGTCCCCTCTTTGGTTTTATTTTTTTTTCTTTCTTTCGATTTTTTTTAAAACTTATGGGGAAGCTTGAGAAAAAATATTTAAAGTCACGGCTAGGCTCAAGGTGCAAAGCAACTAAGAAAAGAGAATTAAAGGGAATTCGCTGTATTCAAGGATTAAACTGAAGAATAAAGACGAGAGAATTCATAATATTATCCGGATTCTAATTCCGAATGACAGTGACATCCTTTTGATTCAAAGGAGAGTGAGATGCCAAAACTGTTCAGAATTGCAATAGATAAATCCCACTTTAAGAAGAGACATGAGCATAACTGAACTTTCACTTCTCATGCAAATTCACATCTTAATCATGTACTAATTTTGGTTGCTTGAGAATAAGCAACAATTCAAGTTTGGTGTTGTGATGCGTGAGCATCTTTCCTACCTTTTCCTAGTGAATTTGCATTCAATTTATTGAGTTTAATCAGGAATTAATTATCTTTTAGATACTATGGATGCTACTTTGAGTCGTGTAAAATTCTGTCTATTTTAGGTAGCATTCGGCTGGATTTGATTGAGTTTCCGTAGAAAAAGAGAAGAAGACGAATGATGCAGTCAACCCTGACCTCTCTGCACTCTAACCTTAATAACTTGAGTTACAGAGGTCTAATTGACGTGCTTCCAGTGGCGTTGGAAAGCTAACTTCTATAGCGATATATAATAGTTCATACTTCTCTTCCAAGACACACGGCCAAGGCTGCGCCTAACTTGAGATTTCTCAAGTTAGGCGCAATACACAACAACAACATGCAACATTAAGCCTTAACTCTTCAAGTAAGGCATAAGATGTCTCCAAGTAAGGCGCAGCTTCAAGCCCTCCACACGAAGATGCGCTGCCCACCTTAAGTAAGGCACAACAACTCCTCAACTACGGCACAGCAATGCACAACACAACAAGCAATATTGGAGGAGACATTTCAAGTAAGGTGCAACCTATTCCAAGTTAGGCGCAAGGCCTCCTCCAATCAGGTGGTTGATGAGCAGATAATTTATAGACTTTTTGGCACTGTTTTTAGGTAGTTTTTAGTAGGATCTAGCTACTTTTAGTGATGTTTTTATTAGTTTTTATGCAAAATTCACATTTCTGAACTTTACTATGTGTTTGTGTGTTTTTCTGTGATTTCAAGTATTTTTTGACTGAAATTGAGGGACTTGAGCAAAAATCCAATTCAGGCTGAAAAAGAACTACTGATGCAGTTGGATTCTGACCTCCCTGCACTCGAAATGGATTTTCTGGAGCTACAGAACTCTAAATGGCGCGCTCTCAACTGCGTTGAAAAGTAGATATCCAGGGCTTTCCAGCAATATATAATAGTCATACTTTATTCAAGTTTAGACGATGCAAACTGGCGTTCAACACCAGTTCCATGCTGCATTCTAGAGTCAAACGCCAGAAACACGTCACAAACCAGAGTTAAACGCCGAACAGACGTTACAACTTGGCGTTTAACTCCAAGAGAAGCCTCTGCACGTGTAAAGCTCAAGTTCAGCCCAAGCACACACCAAAGTGGGCCCGGAAATGGATTTCTGCATCAATTACTTATTTCTGTAAACCCTAGTAACTAGTCTAGTATAAATAGGACATTTTACTATTGTATTAGACATCTTTGGATTATTTTTAGATTACCTTATGATCCTTTGATCACGTCTTGGAGGCTGGCCTCTTGGCCATGCCTGGACCTTATTCTTATGTATTTTCAACGGTGGAGTTTTGATGCCAGGGCATCTAGGCCAGTTTCACTGACCTTTTCTTTAGTGTTTTAGGGTAGTTTCATGCATTTTCTTAGAGAATAAGACAAGTTTTGGATGAAAATACACTCACACCTTGATTCAAGCAACTATTGTGAATTTCACATGATTTCATGAGGATTTTGCAAGAATTGAATGACAAATTGATGATGCATAATCTCATAACTTTGACTAGAGCTTTAATGCACTTTATTTGCTTGATTTCAGGACAAAGGAAGCAAGGAAGAGCCACGTTAACCTAGTTAACGTGACCACTAACGTGGAGTGGGAAAGAGCTTGCAACGTTAATGAGAAAAGTGATCACCAATAACGCCTGCGAAGTCATCATAAGCCCACGTTAATTGCCATGTTAACTAGATTAACATGATAGTTAATGTGGAGACAAAGAAAGCTCCAATGTTAGTGGTAAATGTGAACTCCACTAACGCTCCAAAATGTGGCAATGAACCATGTTAAGAGTCATGTTAACTTAGTTAGCGTGAACTCTAACGTGGAAGAGAGGAACAATGCCAACGTTAGTGATACTTACCTTTGTTACTAACGTTGGATCAAACTAGCATTGCCCACGTTAGTGGTCTCGTTAAGACCACTAACATGAAAGTTAACGTGGAGCTAAGATTGATGAGCCAACGTTAGTGACACTCACCTTTGTCACTAACGTTGGATCAAACTAGCATTGCCCACGTTAGTGGTCACGTTAAGACCACTAACATGAAAGTTAACGTGGAGCTAATATTGATGAGCCAACGTTAGTGACACTCACCTTTGTCACTAACGTTGGAGATGGGACTCACTACCACGTTAGTGGCCACGTTAACTTAGTTAACATAAGCTCTAACGTGGAGAGTAGGGGCACTTGGAGCGTTAGTGACAAAGGTAAGTGTCACTAACGCTCTCAAAAATGAGGCATACCCACGTTAAGAGCCACGTTAGTTACACTAACGTGAGCTCTAACGTAGGGACAAGGGGCACAAGGCAACGTTATTGGGAAAGGTGAGTCCCAATAATGCTTGCGAAGGTTTATAAGGGAACGTTAGTGGTCACATTAGTGCCACTAATGTTGGAGTTAACATGGGTTATATGGGGTTGGAATGTTAGTGAAAAGGTGATTGCCACTAACGTTCTCGAACCCACAATGTCACTTAACGTTAACTACACTAACGCCCATGCCTAATTCATACTTTTCTGCAAGCTGAGTCCACTAAAGATTGTAACTGCTTCAACTCAAGATCTAAGGCCCACATCCAAGACTTGAAGAACTCACTAGAAGATCAAGAGAATTAGTATATATAGGAGTAGTTTTGAACTATAGAAAAGCTTGGCACTTTGGAGAACTACCCTCTGTATATTTACTTTTCTGCACTTTTAGCTAAGGATGTATTCTTTTCTGCCATTTTCCATTTCTAGAGCTATGAACAACTAAACGGCTTTCATTGGGTTAGGGAGTTCTGTTGTAATTTGATGGATCAATTATAGTTTTCATTCTCTTCTTCTCTCTTCTCTTTTGATTTACTAGAAAGCTTTCAATCTTAATTCAATTGGTTAGTTGTCTTGGAAAAGAAACTCTCTATAATTGGATATCCTCTGGGCCTTGGAAAAGGGATGAGGAGATCATGCTAGAAATACTTTCTCATGTTGGACCAAATTGGGGTCTGGACGGATATAGTGACATGTAATCCTCCCAACACTTTGATTTGGAAATACATGTGGTATAATCAGTGACCACACTTCATCTCTTCCCATGAGCAATTAAATCAAGGAATTGGGCAATTGTTCAAGCTTAGAGAGATTGGGTTGCCAAGGAATTGGAACCCAATCACTTAAGATTACCAAGGAGATCAATAGATGCTTTGATTGAGGAAGAGATGAAAATGAATTTGATCCGGAGAATACAACATCTCCTGAGCCCAATGAATTCCCCATTTCTGATCTTACCCATTCTCTTTACTTTCTGCCATTTATTTACATGCGCATTTCCCCAAATCCCCATCTAAGATTCTGCACTTTATTTTCTGCTATTTACTTTCCCGCCATTTAATTTTCTGCAATTCTTAAACTACATTCTGTTTAGCTCAAGTAGCATACTCTTCCAACTAAAGTTGCTTGACCAATCAATCCCTGTGGGATTTGACCTCACTCTATTGTGAGTTTTTACTTGACGATAATTCGGTATACTTGCCGAAGGAAAATTTGTTGAGAGACAACTTTTCATGCATCAAGTTTATGGCGCCGTTTCCAGGGATTGATTTTGTATCAACAATGATTAAGTTGGAAGTTCACTAGATTGAGCATTTTTCTTTTGTTTGTTTACTTTATTCAATTGTTTACCTTCAGTTTGTTTCGTTTCTTCCTCACCCCCTATACCCCCTCTGTTTTCTTTCTTTCTTTATTATTATTTACAATTCTGCTCATTAACCTACTATCTGTTTGATAATTTACACCACTCACACTAACAATTACTCTAACAAGAATAACATCTTTATTTCATCTCTTGCTATGTATTTTGTTAGTTGTATGACAGGGAGAAGAGGGGGAGCTTCAACTTCTTTTGATTCAAAACCTAAAAGAACCCTCCGGAGACTAAAGAGGGAAGCAAGAGGGAAAGGAGTTGTTGGTGCTGAGGAAGAAGAAGAGTATTTTGAAACCAACATGGAGGAGAACTTGGAAAACAATCATGAAGGAGAAGCTCACAACCATGCTAGAGAAGGCCTTGCAAACCATGCTGGGCAAGAAAGGAGAGTTCTAGGCTCCTACATCAATCCAAATCCAGGAAACTGTGGAAGTAGCATCCAGAAGCCCACCATACATGCCAACAACTTTGAATTAAAACCCCAGCTAATCACCCTTGTTCAGAACAATTGCTCATTTGGAGGAAGTGCTCAAGAAGACCCCAATCAACATCTAACCACCTTCCTGAGAATTTGTGACACTGTGAAGTCTAATGGAGTCCATCCGGATGTCTATAGGCTGCTTTTGTTCCCTTTTTCACTCAGGGACAAAGCATCCAAGTGGCTTGAATCCTTCCCAAAGGAGAGCTTGACAAATTGGGAAGATGTGGTGAACAAGTTTTTGGCAAGATTCTATCCTCCTCAAAGAATTAACAGGCTGAGAGCTGAGGTACAAACCTTCAGGCAACAAGATGGTGAGACTCTCTATGAGGTATAGGAGAGGTTCAAGGACTTAACAAGAAGATGCCCACCAGATATGTTCAATGAATGGGTTCAACTTCACATTTTCTATGAAGGTCTTTCTTATGAGTCAAAGAAGGTTGTAGACCATTCATCAGGGGGCTCTCTAAACAAGAAGAAAACCATTGAAGAAGCCATAGATGTCATTGAAACAGTAGCTAAGAATGACTACTTCTATGCCTCTGAAAGAAGCAATACTCGAGGAGTAATGGAGCTGAACCACAAGGATGCATTGCTAGCTCAAAATAAGATGATCACCAAGCAGCTAGCAGATCTTACCAAGAAGGTGGAGGAACACCAAATTGCAGTAGTTATCACTTCATCACCAGCTCAAGAAGGAGTGAATATAGGAGAAGAAGGTGACTGAGAACAAGCCAACTATGTTGGAAACTCACCTAGACAAATTCATGATCCATACTCCAAAACTTACAAATCTGGATGGAGAAATCACCCTAACTTTGGGTGGGGAAATCAACAAGACCAAGGCTAAGACCAAAGACGCCACAACCACAACCCCAATAACAATGCAACTCACCAACATCCCTCACAGAGGTCCTATCAACAACCGCCTAATCCCAACCCACCATCACTAACCGAGGATAGACTTTCAAAGATTGAGACTCTACTTGAAGACATATGTAGAGAAATCCAAGACAATAAGGTGTTTAAGGAGGAACTGTGAGCCAATATCAAAAACCAAGGGAAAAACATCAAGAAACTAGAGTCTCAAGTAGGGTATCTAGCTCAATAAATTCCCAAACTGACTGATGGTTTTCCAAGTGACACAGAGAAGAATCCAAGAGGAGAAACAAAGAAAGTAAGGTGGAAAGAATGTAAGATGATCACCACAAGTGATGAAAGTAGTATGGAGGAAGTAGAACACCTCCAAGACAGTCCAAAGGAAAATTATGAAGAAAGAAACTCTGCACCTCAACTCACACTCCAGGAAGAGTTGAAGGAGAGGGAGATACTGAACCCATATACACCCTTCCCCCACAGGCTTAAGGGTGGTGTAGCAGGGAGAATGTACTCAAGGTTCCTCGACATGTTTGCATCTCTTGATGTAAATATACCATTCATTAAGGCCCTCCAGCAAATGCCTTCTTACATCAAGTATATAAAGGAGCTACTAGCCAAAAAAACTTCATTGAAGGGTGGACAAAGAATAAAGATGAACAGGGATTGCAGTGCTCTCATTCAAATAGAGTCACCCACAAAGAAGAAGGATCCAGGGAGTTTCCACATTCCCTGTGCTATAGGAGAGACAATGATTGATAAGGGGCTCTGTGACCTAGGAGCGAGCATCAACTTAATGCCTCTATCCCTTATGAAAAAGCTTCAAATCAATGAGCTAACACCCACAGATATAATCATCAAACTGGCTGATAAAACCCAAAAGCAGGCATTAGGAGTGGTTGAGAATGTGCTAGTGAAGGTTGGGAACTACTTCCTCCCCACAGATTTTGTCATCCTGGAAATAGATGAGAATCCTATTCACCCCATCATTCTGGGAAGGCCATTCTTAGCCACAGCCAGAGCAAGGGAGGAGTCAAACAAGGGAGCTCAAGCACTACCCCTAAGAACTCCTGTGGCTAACAACCAATGTGATCAGAAGGAGCAACAACCAAGTGCAATCCAAAAGGAACCAGACCCACCAGAGTCATATGAAATAGGCAACAAAACCATTCTCAAAGAGAAAACCACAAGGAACAAATTGACATCAAGGGACACAAGAAAAAAGGTCCCAAGGGGATGGAAAAATAAGAAAATCCCTATAGAAGATTTCTCGCCAGGAGTTGAAGTGGTCTCTACATACTTTCCATCTATACCACCTCATCTCTCCACTATTCCATCTCAACTGCCTCCAGTGTACACCATCAACAAAATCTTATCCTTAGAACATGTGGAACTTGTCAACAAAGCCAATGGAAACATATTCACTGCAATGGGGGAAGATTTTAAGCACTACCAACCACCTTGACAAGGACCAAACGTCAAGCTAATGACGCTAAAGAAGCGCTTCATGGGAGGTAACCCATGTTCTATACCCTCTCTCTTTAATCTCTAATAGTAGTAATAAAGCAAATTTCATGGATTTTTAAATCAATTTTGACAACCAATATAAGACCCCTTACATGCAGCATATAGTACATGCTAAGTTTGGTGTTCAAGGCACACCAAGAGGGCTTGAACACACTTCATGATGAGAGATTATTTCCGAATCTTGTTGCACCATATGATCACAAACAAGTTTGGTGTACCAACGTTGCATGCATGGACAATTTAGTGGTTGATTGATTTACATTCATAAAAAGCATTTAGTATTTAAAAACAAAAGAAAAAGATTTTTTTTTCTAGTAGCTTGTTCACACCTTAAGTCTTCCCACCAAAATTCTCAATTGACCGTTTGCATTCCTTTTTGTCTTGTATAGGAAATCAAAAAGGACATTGATGGTACTTGATAGGACAATCAAGGAAGGGAGATTCGGCCACTATACCAAGGAACTTATACACTTGTCTCAAAGGGGAGTATCTTGGAAAGTGTTGCCATGCAATATTGGAAAATGGATAGCCTTGGAAACCAAACTAAAACCCTCATAAAAGGGGTGATCCTCGTTCTCATCCAAGGTCAAGCCCCAACCGTCCGTCACTAAACCAACACCATCAATCCATACCTTTCAAACACCCATCACTCTTCTATATAAAGGGTCCTCATTCTGCACCCTCTCCGTACACTTCTTATTTTTATTCATCTCCCTTCCCTCTTTCGAACACACAGTTCATCATCCACCAAAATTTTCATACACACCCTCCTAGCCATTTTGTGAGTAACAAACACACCAACCATTACTCATGGCTTCATCCAGTTCTAAAAGGAGAAGAGAGAAGGAACCCATGGAGCAGCCTCCTTTTGATACCGGGAAATTCAAGACTGCCTTCCATGAGCTTCAATATGAACGGATTAAAAACAAGAAAATCTTGCCATAATTGACATTCCAGTTCAACGAGGATGAGTGCCCTAAGATCAGGGAGAAGATTGCACAGAGGGGCTGGCAAAAGCTCACCAACCCAGAGACAAAGATAAATGTAAACCTCATCAAAGAGTTCTATGCAAATACGGTCAGAGAAGATTGCACTAAGGCTCCCACATTCAAAAGTTATGTAAGAGGAACAGAGGTGGACTTCAGCCCCAATGCTATAACAAGGACTCTTCAACTGAAATCACCACATTTTGATGAGCTTAGCTATCAAGTAAGAATAAGTAATGCTCTTGAGGAAGATGAACTTGAAGAAATTGTGAGTGATATGTGTGTTATTGGGTCTGATTGGGAAAGATACTCGGACAAGAGATTGAGGTTCATTAGGAGAGGAGACCTTATCCCAGAAGCCAAGGGATGGTTTGAGCTAGTAAGGAGGTCTATCCTTCCAGTTGTAAATAATTCTGAGGTTAATATTGCTCGAGCCACCATGGTACATTGCCTGGTGAAGGGTGGAAGCATCAATGTGCATGAAATTACAGCTGAAGGAATCCAGGATTCAGCTGAGAAGAATGATCCGGGTGCTAGACTTTGGTACCCCAGTACTATCCTGAGACTATGCATGAAAGCCAAGGTGGTGTTCGAAGACAACAATCCACAATGGGTGAATCCTGGGAGGCTAGTCACGTTCCAATGCATAAACTATGTGACACCTGCTCAACAACAAAGAAGACCTCGAATAGGGAAAAGAACTGCACAAGAGGAACCCCACCAAGAAGAACCCCAATAAACAGGGCACCAGCAAGAAGGACAATATGATCCAACAAACATAAATCTATTTCACATCAAGGAATCCATTGAGTATATGGCAAGTAGCTATATGGAGGGACAAGAACAACAACTACATCTCCAAGCTCAAAGGATGGATCATCAAGACAAACTACTTTCTAGTTGGATGGATCAACAAAGAGAGTGGCAGAAACAACAAATGGAGTGGCAACAGGAGCATTACTCTCAGTTCACCCAAGCCATCAATCAAGTGTCCGAAAGGCAAGAAAGCCAGGACAAACGCCTGCAAGAACTCAACCAACGCCAGATAGCTCAGATGAAAGCCTTCAACGAATTCAGTGTGCTCAATGAAGAAAGGCAACTGCATCGAGAAGAATTTAGCATAAACACTCAGGCTAAGTTAACTTATATGACTGGGTATATGCATAACTTGCACCCTGACTGATGATGTTTTTGCAGAAAAACGAATTTCCAACACACAAATCCAACCAGCAAGTATACCGGGTCGCATCAAGTAGTAATAACTCACTTAAAGTGAGGTCGATCCCACAGGGATTGATGGATCAAGCAACTTTAGTGGGTAATTAGTTTAGTCAAGCTAACATTGGTGAGTGAGAATTGTTGCAGCAGAATGTAAATAGCAATGAACTTAAATTGCAGAATGTAAATAGGCAGGAAGCTTAAAGAGCAAGCAATGTAAATTACAGAAACTTAAATGACAAGAAATATAAATTGCAATAAATATAAAGGGGAATGGGAACAAGGAGATTAAAGCAAGCAGCAAGCAGAACTTGGAACAATTGCATAAGAATTAAATTGCATGAAAAGTAAAAGGACTTGGGTGCTGGAAATTAAAATTCAACAAGAGAATGTAAGGAGCAATCAAGCAGAAGAGTAACTTGCAACAAATCTTAAACAGAAAGCAGAATTGCTTGAAGAAGCAAACAGAAATTAAATTCAGTATAATTGCCAAATGAGATTGAAGATCTCAGGAAATCAAAGAGACTAGAAAACAAGTCTAGATCTCAATTCCTTCCTTGATCCAACCAAGAACAATTGCAGAAGGAGAGAAGATGAAAGCAGTAAAGAGAGTTTTCGTTCAAATCCTTAATTCACTGAAATTTTGCAGAAGAATAACAAGAGAAATCTTAGACCAAGAGGGAAACAGAATTCCTTCACTCTCAATCCCAGATTTAAGACAGAAAAAAACTAAAGGAAAGAGCTCTCAAATCCTAATGCTCCCTAGTGGAGCTAGCCTTTCTAATTCAGCTCCCTTTTGAAATGAGAGTGATGCCTTTATATAGGCTTTTTACAAAATGAAAATAAAATGAAATTGAAATTAAAAACAAATTCACAAAATGAAATTCCTAATCTAGCTTCTCTGTGTGCCTTTGAGTCATGTTGAGTGGGCTTTGCTTGCTTTGGATTTGAGGGAGAATGGGTCTTAGATGGCCTTGATTTAATTTGGTGAGGAATTGAATTAAATTGAATTTTGGTTGATTTTGGCCCATATGTTGCTCCCAGGAGGCTGCCCTGCTCTTGTGGAGGGCAGAGCAGGAAAACTTTGTGTGGGTATCCAATTTGCATGCCAAGGCTTGGAAGGGGCATCAGGATGCTGCCCTGCCCTTGTGGAGGGCAGGGCAATGTTGTCATGGTGCGTCCAAGCTTTGCCTCCCTGCCTGTGCTGTGATGCGCCAAGGATGTGCACCTAAGCTCCTGGCCGTGCCAAATTGTGCGTGCCATGCACCAATGAATGTTGCTCTGCCCTCCTTGTGGGCAGCGCTTTCCTTGTTCTTGGGTGAAGTCCCAATTTCGAATCTTGGTGGAGGAAGTTGCTGCAATTTTTCCTTGGTTTCCTTGGCACCTAATTCACGCATAAGGCTTGGCTTCCTTGGAGGTCTTGTGTTCGAACCTTGGTGAAAGCATTTGGGGGAGCAATTTTCCTTGATTCTTCATGAAGAGAAACACGACATTGCCCTGCTCTCCAAGAGGGCAGAGCAGAAAAATGAGCGCTACTTGCTTTGGAGTGAGGCTCCAGCTTCAAACCTTGGTGGAAGCACTTTGGTTTATTTTTGCTTATTTTTGGCCCTTAAAGATGCCTTTCACTCATGCCTCAATTGTGCGCCAAATATGGATTGCTATATATTGGAAAGCTCTGAATGTCAGCTTTCCAACGCAACTGGAAGCACATCAATCGGACATTTGTAGCTCAAGTTATAGCCCTTTGAAGGAGGCATTGTCATGCTGTGAGCGCCCAGATTTTACCTTAGCGAAAATTCTTGCTTCCAACCTCACTTTGCATCACGATACTGCTCTGCCCTTGGCAAGAGCAGGGCAGTGTGTGCTGATTGCCTATTCTCCTTTAATTTGGTCATGGGCCACGCTTTTAAAAGCGTGGCCTAAGGCTCCAAAGTGTGCTCCAACTTCAAAGTGTGTCCCAAAGCTCTTTTTTTCTCCTTTTTTTGTGCTTCTTTGCTCCTTTTTCTTCTTATTTCCTACAAGATTTATAAAATTAAAAGATCAAGGAAATCTTCCAATTAAGCACAAAAGAATGCAATATTTAAGCACTAATCATCAATTTCTTGTATGAAAAAGCATAGAAAAATAGGTATATGATGACATGTCATCACAACACCAAACTTAAACCTTGCTTGTCCCCAAGCAAGAAAAGAATCATGCAATAGAAATTGACAATCCAAGGTAAGAAGAGCATCAAGTTAATGTTCATGGCAAGCTAGTTTTCTATGCATGCTACAATTACAAAAGAGATGTAAATGATTGATGCTTCTATCTAGCTCAATTTATGAAATCTTTTTCTTATAATTCTTCCTTGAAACAAGCTTTTGAATTTTTTTTTAGCTTCTCCTTTTGGGTGCTTTGCCCCATGAGTTAATAACAAAGCTACGACTTCTAAATGCTTTGTTTTCAAGTATTACCACTTGATACATAAGCACCACAAGCATTTAAATTAGAGGACTTCATTAAGCTCATTTTTCTTTTCTTTTCTTGACTCTCTAATCATTGATGCTCAGAGCCTTGAGCTTTGAGGGAGTGCTTTTGCACTTGAGCCTAGCCTTGACTTCTAAGTGTTTTGTTTTCAAGCATTTGGCTTGATACATAAACACCACAAGCACTTAGCAAATAAATTGCCATTGGTACTCAGAGCCTTCAACTTTCTCATTCTTTCCCTTTTTCTTTTCTTGCTTTAATTGTATTTGCTTCTTCAAGGTTTTCATGATTTCAAAAGATTTCACAAAATGTACTAGATGAAAAACTTCAATTAAATAAAATCCAATGCAATTGAGCAACAATCAATCATACTAGCTTTCCAATACTTGTATTCACATGCTAAATTCTTCTTTAATGCCTTGTTTGTTTATGATCATGATACTTTATTGCTTTTGAACTTACAAAACTCAAGTTGGTAGTCATAATGGCATGGCAACATGTTACAAATCAACATTCAAGCTATGCTTATTCATACCACACATGCTTACAGAGAATATAAAGACAATCATGCAATTTAAAGTGCTGGAAATAAATGAGAAGAAAAGGAACTCTACAACCTTGTAGTTCATCTTCATTATTGTTGTCCTTTTTCTCTTATTCTTCCCTTCCCCTTGCCAAACTCAGAATGCTTGCTCATCCTCAAGCAACAATTAGAACAATGGCTATGGGGCTAAGATGGATCATGAATGTCTCATACAATGAAATGTTAGTAGCACATGTGTTTTAAGCAAGCAAAATTAAAGATAACAATCAAGGCACAAGAGACAGAGACATTTTGATTGCATAGATAAGAAGGTGAGCATAATACATTGCGTAAAAGATAAGTGGCACACCAAACTTAGTGTGACACTTTCACTTGGAATTAATGCAAGTATCTTGTAAGAATTGGAACTAAATTTTGTTGCATAGCAACACCAAACTTAGAATGCAACCATATGTCAATTTATTTGAACTAAAACTAAACAAGAGAAACTATTATTTGTTGAATACAATCACCAAATGAAGAGTCTGTCATGAATAAGGATGTCTTGGTGATGTATTAACAAAAACAGTTAATGAAAGAAAGCATTAAAAACAAGTAAATAAATGAAACAAAGAGAAAACAAAAATTATCCAACTAAGAAGAAAAATAACACTGTAAAAGGCAATATGATTATGCAGACAAGTGATGTTACTGGATTCATTGCATAGAAAATTAAGTGGCACACCAAACTTAGAATCTTAGTGTGACACTTCCATGTAGAATTGATGCAACCATCCAAAAGGGATTGAAAACAATTTGTTGCAAGGCAACACCAAACTTAGAATGTGATCATATGCCAATTTATTGAAATTTAAACAAAGCAAGGAGAAGAAATGTACCTACTGTCTACCTGTTCTTCACTTTCTTCCTCTTCTTCCAATTTGTTAAGAGGAATGACCTCAAGGGGGGAGAAGATTCAGCTACTGTCCCTTGCCTTGGCCTGTCCTCAGCAAGCTTCCTTTTGAATTTGGCTTGATTGAGCTTGCTTGCTGGTTCAGGGACAGGATTGGTGCTTTTGTTAGTTGCCTTCACTTCTTGGATGTCATGATATGGTTGCTGTGTGATTTTTTGAGTTTGATCTTCATCCAGAGCCTTTTGAATTGGTGGTTCAATGAGCATGTCCTTTATGTGCCTCTCTGTTTCCCTTGAGTTTGGACGTTCTTGATTGTCCTCCTCACTAGCTTGTTCTTCCACTTCCTCTTTTACACTCAACATTTGCTTTAATAGTTCTTTCATGGGGGAGGTTTGTTGATCTTCCCAAGCTTTCTTTATCTCCTCTTCATACCTTTCAATCATGGATTCAAGTGTTGAGGCGTTTTGGTCCAGGGAAGTTTGTGAGAGTTGTGAGTTGTCATGTGCTCTTGTCATCTTAAGTGCAGTTTCAGGTTCAAATATTTCCACCACCTCTTCCTTCTTCACTAAAAATTCACTTGACTCAGTGGCCTCCTTATCTTGCTCTTCCACCTTCTCCTTCACATCCATCAATTGGCCTTCATTTTCCTTGCTCAGTGGTTCTAAGCTCCTCCTTGTTTGCTCTAAGGTCCCACTCATCTTCTTGAGGATGGTTTCTTTCCAGGATTGGGGTTGTGTGTATCTTTCCACGAGCTTTCTATGTATTTCAATGGCTTGAAGGTAATCCTCATCTGCTGGTTCAAAAGATGAAGGTTGAGAGAAATTTTGGTGACGTGGATGTGTTGTGGTGAAGTTGTGTTGAGGGGTGTGGAATGAGTTGTGTGATTGATGGGATGACTTGTATGGATTTTGGAGGAAACTTTGTGTTGAGGCATAATCAAGTGATGAAGAACTTTCGAATGAGAAACTGGGACGTGAGGGTGGATGCTCTTTCATTCCTTGGTGATACTCCCAGCCACCATTAGAGTAATGACTTGAATCATTTTGTGGTGGTGGGAAGTATCCCATATGATTCTCTTGCTCATCTTGTGTCTCTGAAGCAAATCTCCATGATTTGGAGTGCTCAGAATGTGTATTCTCTTGGTGATATTCCCAGCCATCATTAGATATTGGTGATGGTGGATGATATCCCATAAAATTTTGTTTGACCATAAGATGAGTTGAACTCCATTTGTATTTTGTAAACATCAATGAAATTTGAAATTCATGTCACAGAGAAAGAATTTCTTAGTGAGGCAATAGCTCAAACACCTTACTATCAATTTAAAACAGAGAACAAAAACAAAAAAATGCTTGATCTAGACTTCTCACCCACTTAATCATTGTTGATCAAAATTAATCCCCGGCAACGGCGCCAAAAACTTGATGGTGTTTTTGCGGAAAAACGAATTTCCAACACACAAATCCAACCGGCAAGTATACCGGGTCGCATCAAGTAGTAATAACTCACTTAGAGTGAGGTCGATCCCACAGGGATTGATGGATCAAGCAACTTTAGTGGGTAATTAGTTTAGTCAAGCTAACATTGGTGAGTGAGAATTGTTGCAGCAGAATGTAAATAGCAGTGAACTTAAATTGCAGAATGTAAATAGGCAGGAAGCTTAAAGAGCAAGCAATGTAAATTACAGAAACTTAAATGACAAGAAATATAAATTGCAGTAAATATAAAGGGGAATGGGAACAAGGAGATTAAAGCAAGCAGCAAGCAGAACTTGGAACAATTGCATAAGAATTAAATTGCATGAAAAGTAAAAGGACTTGGGTGCTGGGAATTAAAATTCAACAAGAGAATGTAAGGAGCAATCAAGCAGAAGAGTAACTTGCAACAAATCTTAAACAGAAAGCAGAATTGCTTGAAGAAGCAAACAGAAATTAAATTCAGTATAATTGCCAAATGAGATTGAAGATCTCAGGAAATCAAAGAGACTAGAAAACAAGTCTAGATCTCAATTCCTTCCTTGATCCAACCAAGAACAATTGCAGAAGGAGAGAAGATGAAAGCAGTAAAGAGAGTTTTCGTTCAAATCCTTAATTCACTGAAATTTTGCAGAAGAATAACAAGAGAAATCTTAGACCAAGAGGGAAACAGAATTCCTTCACTCTCAATCCCAGATTTAAGACAGAAAAAAACTAAAGGAAAGAGCTCTCAAATCCTAATGCTCCATAGTGGAGCTAGCCTTTCTAATTCAGCTCCCTTTTGAAATGAGAGTGATGCCTTTATATAGGCTTTTTACAAAATGAAAATAAAATGAAATTGAAATTAAAAACAAATTCACAAAATGAAATTCCTAATCTAGCTTCTCTGTGTGCCTTTGAGTCATGTTGAGTGGGCTTTGCTTGCTTTGGATTTGAGGGAGAATGGGTCTTAGATGGCCTTGATTTAATTTGGTGAGGAATTGAATTAAATTGAATTTTGGTTGATTTTGGCCCATATGTTGCTCCCAGGAGGCTGCCCTGCTCTTGTGGAGGGCAGAGCAGGGAAACTTTGTGTGGGTATCCAATTTGCATGCCAAGGCTTGGAAGGGGCATCAGGATGCTGCCCTGCCCTTGTGGAGGGCAGGTCAATGTTGTCATGGTGCGTCCAAGCTTTGCCTCCCTGCCTGTGCTGTGATGCTCCAAGGATGTGCACCTAAGCTCCTGGCCGTGCCAAATTGTGCGTGCCATGCACCAATGAATGTTGCTCTGCCCTCCTTGTGGGCAGCGCTTTCCTTGTTCTTGGGTGAAGTCCCAATTTCGAATCATGGTGGAGGAAGTTGCTGCAATTTTTCCTTGGTTTCCTTGGCACCTAATTCACGCATAAGGCTTGGCTTCCTTAGAGGTCTTGTGTTCGAACCTTGGTGAAAGCATTTGGGGGAGCAATTTTCCTTGATTCTTCATGAAGAGAAACACGACATTGCCCTGCTCTCCAAGAGGGCAGAGCAGAAAAATGAGCGCTACTTGCTTTGGAGTGAGGCTCCAGCTTCGAACCTTGGTGGAAGCACTTTGGTTTATTTTTGCTTATTTTTGGCCCTTAAAGATGCCTTTCACTCATGCCTCAATTTTGCGCCAAATATGGATTGCTATATATCATTGGAAAGCTCTGAATGTCAGCTTTCCAACGCAACTAGAAGCACATCAATCGGACATTTGTAGCTCAAGTTATAGCCCTTTGAAGGAGGCATTGTCATGCTGTGAGCGCCCAGATTTTACCTTAGCGAAAATTCTTGCTTCCAACCTCACTTTGCATCACGATACTGCTCTGCCCTTGGCAAGAGCAGGGCAGTGTGTGCTGATTGCCTATTCTCCTTTAATTTGGTCATGGGCCACGCTTTTAAAAGCGTGGCCTAAGGCTCCAAAGTGTGCTCCAACTTCAAAGTGTGTCCCAAAGCTCTTTTTTTCTCCTTTTTTTGTGCTTCTTTGCTCCTTTTTCTTCTTATTTCCTACAAGATTTATAAAATTAAAAGATCAAGGAAATCTTCCAATTAAGCACAAAAGAATGCAATATTTAAGCACTAATCATCAATTTCTTGTATGAAAAAACATAGAAAAATAGGTATATGATGACATGTCATCACTGACATCCCAAGTTATGAGGCAGTCCACAAGGACTTAACAAAACAAGAAGAGGGGAAAGTGAAACAGCAAAAGGAAACATTAAAGAAGAAGATGGAGGATGCTGGTTTCTGGAAAAAGCTGATAGGGATGCGCAAAGGGAATGGGGACTCAAGCAATCAAGGAGGATCCCAAGACAAAGGAACATGAGCATCCCAATAAGTGAAAGGTGGTGGAGTTCCTTCTTAGTTCTATTTTTTTCAAAGCTTTAAATAAGGAAAATCATGTATGAAACAGAACATGCTTCCATAGTAGTTTAGTAATTTTCAATTATGCTTTAAAATGTTGTTGCTTAGGTCCATGCTCACTAGTCTAGGTCCCTAGTTTTCATCTTCATCTTTCTTAATTGTATACCTGTCCTTTAAGTTAATCAAAAAAGAAAATGTTATGATAAGAATAAGAGTGGAGTTATTTTGTGAAGTAAGTTCTGAATGTTTGTGGTAGGATGATTAGTTAGCTAAGTTGGTTTACCAACAAGGAAAGAAGGCAACTATCTATCCTAAATCCTATGCTTGAAACACATCCTATGAGACTAATTAAATAATAAGATCCCAATAAAAAAAGAGAAAGAGCAACAAAAGTGAAAAAGAAAGAAACACAATAAGAAACAATGCTAGGCACCAAGGGTTTTAAGATTGAGGCATGTGTCTGTGGTGTTTATGTGCAAGGGATATGCTTGGATGAATAAGCTCTTAGGAGTGCCTCATCACTTGGTAACTTGGATTAACTATCCGGGATTATCAGCTGAAAGTCCACTATCAAGAGTGACCCTTGCTACAGAACACTTAGTAACCCAAAGAGGTGCTGGACACCAAGGTCTCAAGAAAGGAAAATAATAAACCATGTGCCTGTGGTGTGTATGTATGGGGGAAAGAGACTTGAGGGAGTAAGTCCTTAGGGGTGTCTTAACACCTAGCACCTTGAACCAACTGGTTCGGGACACCAACAGAAAAGAGTCGCCCTCTTACATAGCACTTAGCCAAAAGAAGAATGCAATAAATCTTGAAAAAAAAAGGGGGAAGGATCAACAATTAAGAAGTTTCAAAGGATGCAATCAAGAGAGTGACCAAGGACTTGATAAAGGCCTGAAACCTAGTAAAGGAATGAACCTAAGTTGCTATGCATGAAACCCCATAAACCATGAATTCTACTTCTATATTGTCTTCTTGTTCTTTCATCCATTCTTCCTATGATTCAGTACTTGCTTAGGGACAATCAAGCTTTAAGTTTGGTGTTGTGATGCCAGGGCATCTAAGCCAGTTTTACTGACCTTTTCTTTACTGTTTTAGGGTAATTTCATGCATTTTCTTAGAGAATAAGGCAAGTTTTGGATGAAAATACACTCACACCTTGATTCAAGCAACTATTGTGAATTTCACATGATTTCATGAGGATTTTGCAAGAATTGAATGACAAATTGATGATGCATAATCTCATAACTTTGACTAGAGCTTTGATGCACTTTATTTGCTTGATTTCAGGACAAAGGAAGCAAGGAAGAGCCATGTTAGTAGCCACGTTAACCTAGTTAACGTGACCACTAACATGGAATGGGAAAGAGCTTGCAACGTTAATGAGAAAAGTGATCACCAATAACGCTTGCGAAGCCATCATAAGCCCACGTTAATTGCCATGTTAACTAGATTAACGTGGTAGTTAACGTGGAGACAAAGAAAGCTCCAACGTTAGTGGTAAACGTGAACACCACTAACACTCCAAAATGTGGCAATGAACCACGTTAAGAGTCACGTTAACTTAGTTAACGTGAACTCTAACGTGGAAGAGAGGAACAATGCCAACATTAATGACACTCACCTTTGTCACTAACGTTGGATCAAACTAGCATTGCCCACGTTAGTGGTCACGTTAAGACCACTAACGTGAAAGTTAACGTGGAGCTAATATTGATGAGCCAACGTTAGTGACACTCACCTTTGTCACTAACGTTGGAGATGGGACTCACTACCACGTTAGTGGCCACGTTAACTTAGTTAACGTAAGCTCTAACGTGGAGAGTAGGGGCACTTGGAGCGTTAGTGACAAAGGTAAGTGTCACTAACGCTCTCAAAGATGAGGCATACCCACGTTAAGAGCCACGTTAGTTACACTAACGTGAGCTCTAACGTAGGGACAAGGGGCACAAGGCAACGTTATTGGGAAAGGTGAGTCCCAATAATGCTTGCGAAGGTTTATAAGGCAACGTTAGTGGTCACGTTAGTGCCACTAACGTTGGAGTTAACATGGGTTATATGGGGTTGGAATGTTAGTGAAAAGGTGATTGCCACTAACGTTCTCGAACCCACAATGTCACTTAACGTTAACTACACTAACGCCCATGCCTAATTCATACTTTTCTGCAAGCTGAGTGGTGGACGAAATTGTGATCACTGTTCTAATTATTTTGAGATGAAGGCTTCTAAGGGGCAGCAGCTGAATTCACAACTCCGTTCAACTAACCAGCAAGTGTACTGGGTCGTCCAAGTAATAACCTTACGTGAGTAAGGGTCGAATCCACAGAGATTGTTGGTATGAAGCAAGCTATGGTCACCTTGTAAATCTCAGTTAGGCGGATTAAACATTGTTTATGGGTTCGAAGGTTAATAATAAAATAGAAATAATAAAAGGGATAGAATACTTATGCAGATTCATTGGTAGGAATTTCAGATAAGCATATGGAGATGCTGTATGGCTCAAGGACGCCTGCTCTCCTACTGCTTCTACTCAATCCTTCTTACTCCTTTCCATGGCAAGCTTTGTATAGGGGTTCACCATCAGCGGTGGCTACTTTCAATCCTCTCGGGAAAATATCCTATGCGGCTGTCACTCGCACAGCTAATCATCTGGAGGCATCACCCATGGTTGATGGCTACATCCCATCCTCGCAGTGAAAACTAATGCTCACGCACTCTGTCACAGTACGGCTAATCACTGGTTGGTTCCCGCGCCTACTGGAATAGAATCCCTTGATTCTTTTGCGTCTGTCACTAACGCCCAGCACTTGCAAGTTTGAAGCACGTTACAGTCATTCATTACCGGAATCCTACTCGGAATACCACAGACAAGGTTAGACTTTCCGGATTCCCAGGATCCTACTCGGAATACCACAGACAAGGTGAGACTTTCCGGATCCTCATAAATGCCGCCATCTATCTAGCTTATACCACGAAGATTCTGTTGGGGAATCTAAGAGATATACATTCAAGCTCGGTTGCATGTAGAACGGAAGTGGTTGTCAATCACGCGCGTTCATAAGTGAGAATAATAATGAGGGTTATCTAACTCATCACATTCATCATGTTCTTGGGTACGAATGAATATCTTGGAATAAGAATAAGAGAGATTTGAATAAAAGAAAATAGAACTTCATTAATACTTGAGGTACAGCAGAGCTCCACACCCTTAATCTATGGTGTGCAGAAACTCCACCGTTGAAAATACATAAGCAAAGGGTCCAGGCATGGCCGAATGGCCAGCCCCCAAAATGTGATCAATAGCCTCTTAGGATGAAGAATAAAACAAAACTGAGACCAAAGATGTCTAATACAATAGATAAGTGTCCTATATATACTAGACTAGCTACTAGGGTTTACATGAGTAAGTAATTGATGCATAAATCCACTTCCGGGGCCCACTTGGTGTGTGCTTGGGCTGAGCTTGATCTATCCACGAGCTGAGGCTTCTCTTGGAGTTGAACTTCGAGTTATGACGTATTTTGGGCGTTCAACTCCGGATCATGACGTTTTTCTGGCGTTTAACTCCAGACAGCAGCATGTACTTGGCGTTCAACGCCAAGTTACGTCGTCATTCTTCGAATAAAGTATGGACCATTATATATTGCTGGAAAGCCCTGGATGTCTACTTTCCAACGCCGTTGAGAGCGCGCCAATTGGAGTTCTGTAGCTCCAGAAAATCCATTTCGAGTGCAGGGAGGTCAGATTCCAACAGCATCAGCAGTCCTTTTGTCAGCCTTTTTCAGAGTTTTGCTCAAGTCCCTCAATTTCAGTCAGAATTTACCTGAAATCACAGAAAAACACACAAACTCATAGTAAAGTCCAGAAATGTGAATTTAACATAAAAACTAATGAAAACATCCCTAAAAGTAGCTTGAACTTACTAAAAACTACCTAAAAACAATGCCAAAAAGCGTATAAATTATCCGCTCATCACTGAGCCCACTAAAGATTGTAACTGCTTCAACTCAAGATCTAAGGCCCACATCCAAGACTTGAAGAACTCACTAGAAGATCAAGAGAATTAGTATATATAGGAGTAGTTTTGAACTATAGAAAAGCTTGGCACTTTGGAGAACTACCCTCTGTATATTTACTTTTCTGCACTTTTAGCTAAGGATGTATTCTTTTCTGCCATTTTCCATTTCTAGAGCTATAAACAACTAAACCGCTTTCATTGGGTTAGGGAGTTCTGTTGTAATTTGATGGATCAATTATAGTTTTCATTCTCTTCTTCTCTCTTCTCTTTTGATTTACTAGAAAGCTTTCAATCTTAATTCAATTGGTTAGTTGTCTTGGAAAAGAAACTCTCTATAATTGGATCTCCTCTGAGCCTTGGAAAAGGGATGAGGAGATCATGCTAGAAATACTTTCTCATGTTGGACCAAATTGGGGTCTGGACGGATATAGTGACATGTAATCCTCCCAACACTTTGATTTGGAAATACATGTGGTATAATCAGTGACCACACTTCATCTCTTCCCATGAGCAATTAAATCAAGGAATTGGGCAATTGTTCAAGCTTAGAGAGATTGGGTTGCCAAGGAATTAGAACCCAATCACTTAAGATTGCCAAGGAGATCAATAGATGCTTTGATTGAGGAAGAGATGAAAATGAATTTGATCCGGAGAATACAACATCTCCTGAGCCCAATGAATTCCCCATTTCTGATCTTACCCATTCTCTTTACTTTCTTCCATTTATTTACATGCGCATTTCCCCAAATCCCCATCTAAGATTCTGTACTTTATTTTCTGCTATTTACTTTCCCGCCATTTAATTTTCTGCAATTCTCAAACTACATTCTGTTTAGCTCAACTAGCATACTCTTCCAACTAAAGTTGCTTGACCAATCAATCCCTGTGGGATTCGACCTCACTCTATTGTGAGGTTTTACTTGACGATAATTCGGTATACTTGCCGAAGGAAAATTTGTTGAGAGACAAGTTTTCATGCATCAAGTTTCTACACACCATAGATTAAGGGTGTGGAGCTCTGCTGTACCTCGAGCATTAATGCTAAGTACAACTATTTTCTATTCAATTCACGCTTATTCTTATTCTAAGATATCACTTGTACTTCAACCTGATGGATGTGATGATCCGTGACACTCATCATCATCCGTCCTTATGAACGTGTGCCTGACAACCACCTCTGTTCTACAAGCGAGAGCTAGAGTGTGTATCTCTTGGATTCCTGATGCACGACGCATGGTTGCTCTTGCCTGACAACCGATCCTTCCATTCCGTGAGATCAGAGTCTTCGTGGTATAAGCTAGAATCCATTGGCAGCATTCATGAGAATCCAGAAAGTCTAAACCTTTTCTGTGGTATTCCAACTAGGATTCAGGGATTGAATGACTGTGACGAGCTTCAAACTCGCGAGTGTTGGGCGTAGTGACAGACGCAAAAGGATCAATGGATCCTATTCTGATATGATCGAGAACCAACAGCTGATTAGCCATGCAAAAAACCGTAGAGGACCATTTTCACTGAGAGGATGGGAAGTAGCCATTGACAACGGTGACGCCCTACATACAGCTTGCCATGGAAAGGAGTAAGAATGACTGGATGAAGCAGCAGGAAAGCAGAGATTTAGAAGGAACACAGCATCTTCATGCACTTATCTGAAATTTCCACCAATGAATTACATATGTATTTCTATCTTTATTTTATGCATTATTTATTTTTATATTTGAAAACCATTATAACCATTATAATCTGCCTGACTAAGATTTACAAGATAACCATAGCTTGCTTCAAGCCGACAATCTCCGTGGGATCGACCCTTACTCACGTAAGGTATTACTTGGATGACCCAGTGCACTTGCTGGTTAGTTGTGCGGAGTTGTGACGAAGTGTGATTCACGTTTGAGAGCACCAAGTCTTTGGCGCCATTGTTGATGATCACAGTTTACGCGCACCAGTGGTCCCCATGTTACAAGGCACGAATTGTTTGATTGATTCTTTATTAAACTTTAATTTTTATTTTAAAATAGGAAAAGATATTATTTTAGTTTTAGAAAATAGATTTTAAATTAATTAGGATTAGATATAAAAGGGAAAAGAAACTTCTCTTCTCAGAGACTTCATTCTGTAAATTACAGTTTACATGAATCTTAGTTTTTCTCTCTGAACCATGAGCAAGTAAACCTCCACTGTTAAGGTTAGGAACTCTGTCTATTGTATGGATTGATTCTATTATTTTTCTATTTGAATTCATGTACTGATTTATAATTCAAGAATTGTTTTCATTCTTTATCTTATGAATTCGGGTGGAACGAAAGTATGACCCTTGTTCTAATTGAGTTCTTATATAACTTGGAAAAGCTCTTTACTTGAACAACATCTTGAAAACATATTCTCCTAAATTTTTAATTATCTGGACTTAACGAGATACGTGAGATATAATCCTCTTATATTTAGATAATTAGAATTTCTGTGGCATATAACTAGAATTGAACTTCACCCTCTAATTGGAATTAATTGACCAAGGAATTGGCAGTTGATGAGAGTTAGAGGAGACAAAAAAGGTCTAAGAAATTAGGGTTTTGTCACATATAGTTTGCTCTGAATTAAATCTTGCATGATTAAAATAGTTAGTAAGAAAAATCAATCCGGAAAATAGATAACTCTGAAGCCTTAACTGTTTCTCCATATATTATTCACAACTTGTTTACTGCTTACTTTATTAATTTTCTAAATTTACTGTTTAATGCAATTGAGACCCAAACACTCTTTTTTGTTTGTCTAACTAAGTAATCTAATCAACCATTTTTGCATAGTCCATCAATCCTCGTGGGATTGACCCTCACTCACCTGAGGTATTACTTGGTACGACCCGGTGCACTTGCCGGTTAGTTTGTGGGTAAGAAATTCTGCATCAAGTTTTTGGTGCCGTTTTCGGGAATTGACTGTGATGAACAACTACACGTTATTTGATTGCTTATATTAGATAATTTTTCTTTTAATTAATTTTATTTTAGTATTATTAATTTTTAATTCTCATTTTTTTCTTTTCCTTTATTTTTCCTTATTTTTCGTTTCCCATTCCCCTGTCCCCTCTTTGGTTTTATTTTTTTTCTTTCTTTTGATTTTTTTTAAAACTTATAGGGAAGCTTGAGACAAAACATTTAAAGTCACAGCTAGGCTCAAGGTGCAAAGCACCAAAGAAAAGAGAATTAAAGGGAATTTGCTGTATTCAAGGATTAAACTGAAGAATAAAGACGAGAAAATTCATAATATTATCCGGATTCTAATTCCAAATGACAGTGACATCCTTTTGATTCAAAGGAGAATGAGATGCCAAAACTGTTCAGAATTGCAATAGATAAATCCCACTTTAAAAAGAGACATGAGAATAACTAAACTCTCACTTCTCATGTGAATTCACATCTTAATCATGTACTAATTTTGGTTGCTTGAGGACAAGCAATTATTCAAGTTTGGTGTTGTGATGCGTGAGCATCTTTCCTACTTTTTCCTAGTGAATTTGCATTCAATTTATTGAGTTTAATCAAGAATTAATTATCTTTTAGACACTATAGATGCTACTTTGAGTTGTGTGAAATTCTGTCTATTTTAGGTAGTATTCGGCTGGATTTTATGGAGTTTCCGCAGAAAAAAAAAGAAGACGAATGATGCTGTCAACCCTGACCTCTCTGCACTCTAACCTAAATAACTTGACCTATAGAGGTCCAATTGATGTGCTTCTAGTGGCGTTAAAAAGCTAACTTCCAGAGCTTTCCGATGATATATAATAGTTCATACTTCTTGGTGCACGAAATTGTGATCAATACTTTTCACAACTCGAATAATCCCCGGTAATGAGTCCAAAAACTTGGTGTTCAATACCATGGCATAAACACAACTTCGCACAACTAACCAGCAAGTGCACTGGGTCGTCCAAGTAATAAACCTTACGTGAGTAAGGGTCGATCCCACGGAGATTGTTGGTATGAAGCAAGCTATGGTCATCTTGTAAATCTTAGTCAGGCAGACTCAAATGGTTATGGATGATATATGAATAAAACATAAAGATAAAGATAGAGATACTTATGTAATTCATTGGTGAGAACTTCGGATAAGCGAATGGAGATGCTTTGTCCCTTCCGTCTCTCTGCTTTCCTACTGTCTTCATCCAATCCTTCTTACTCCTTTCCATGGCAAGCTGTATGTTGGGCATCACCGTTGTCAATGGCTACAGTCCCGTCCTCTCAGTGGAAATGTTCAACGCACCCTGTCACGGCACGGCTATCCAGCTGTCGGTTCTCGATCATGTCGGAATAGAATCCAGTGATTCTTTTGCGTCTGTCACTAACGCCCCACAATCGCGTGTTTGAAGCTCGTCACAGTCATTCAATCATTGAATCCTACTCAGAATACCACAGACAAGGTTTAGACCTTCCAGATTCTCTTGAATGCCGCCATCAATTCTAGCTTATACCACGAAGATTCCGGTTAAGGAATCCAAGAGATATATACCCAATCTAAGGTAGAACGGAGGTGATTGACGGTCACGCGTTCATAGGTGAAAATGATGATGAGTGTCACGGATCATCACATTCATCAAGTTGAAGAACAAGTGATATCTTGGAACAAGAACAAGCTGAATTGAATAGAAGAACAATAGTAATTGCATTAATACTCGAGGTACAGCAGAGCTCCACACCTTAATCTATGGTGTGTAGAAACTCCACCATTGAAAATACATAAGAACAAGGTCTAGGCATGGCCGTGAGGCCAGTCCCCAGTGATCAAAAGATTCAAAGATCTCCAGATGAAAAATACAATAGTAAAAGGTCCTACTTATAGGGAACTAGTAGCTTAAGAATTACAAAGATGAGTAAAAGACATAAAAATCCACTTCCGGGCCCACTTGGTGTGTGCTTGGGCTGAGCATTGAAGCATTTTTGTGTAGAGACTCTTCTTGGAGTTAAACGCCAGCTTTTGTGCCAGTTTGGGCGTTTAACTCCCATTCTTGTGCCAGTTCCGGCGTTTAACGTCGGACATTCTTGAGCTGATTTGGAACGCCGTTTTGGGCCATCAAATCTCGGGTAAAGTATGGACTATTATACATTGCTGGAAATCCCAAGATGTCTACTTTCCAACGCCGTTGAAAGCGCGCCAATTGGACTTCTATAGCTCCAGAAAATCCACTTCGAGTGCAGGGAGGTCAGAATCCAACAGCATCTGCAGTCCATTTCAGTCTCTGAATCAGATTTTTGCTCAGGTCCCTCAATTTCAGCCAGAAAATACCTGAAATCACAGAAAAACACACAAACTCATAGTAAAGTCCAGAAAAGTGAATTTTAATTAAAAACTAATAAAAATATACTAAAAACTAACTAAATCCTACTAGAAACATACTAAAAACAATGCCAAAAAGCGTACAAATTATCCGCTCATCACAACACCAAACTTAAATTGTTGCTTGTCCCCAAGCAACTGAAAATCAAATAAGATAAAAAGAAGAGAATATGCAATGAATTCCAAAAACATCTATGAAGATCAGTATTAATTAGATGAGCGGGGCTTTTAGCTTTTTGCCTCTGAACAGTTTTGGCATCTCACTCTATCCTTTGAAATTCAGAATGATTGGCTTCTATAGGAACTCAGAATCCAGATAGTGTTATTGATTCTCCTAGTTAGGTATGATGATTCTTGAACACAGCTACTTTATGAGTCTTGGCCGTGGCCCAAAGCACTCTATCTTCCAGTATTACCACCGGATACATACATGCCACAGACACATAATTGGGTGAACCTTTTCAGATTGTGACTCAGCTTTGCTAGAGTCCCCAATTAGAGGTGTCCAGGGTTCTTAAGCACACTCTTTTTGCCTTGGATCACAACTTTATTTCTTTCTTTTTCTTTCTTTTCTCTTTCTTCTTTTTTTTCGTCTCTCTTTTTTTTTCGCTTCTTCTCTTTTTTTTTTTTGTATTCACTGCTTTTTCTTGCTTCAAGAATCATTTTTATGATTTTTCAGATCCTCAATAACATGTCTCCTTTTTCATCATTCTTTCAAGAGCCAACAATTTTAACATTCATGAACAACAAATTCAAAAGACATATGCACTGTTCAAGCATACATTCAGAAAACAAAAGTATTGCCACCACATCAAAATAATTAATCTGTTATAAAATCTAAAATTCATGCAATTCTTCTCTTTTTCAATTAAGAACATTTTTTTTTAGAAAGGTGATGGATTCATAGGACATTCATAACTTTAAGGCATAGACACTAAGACATTAATGATCACAAGACACAAACATAGATAAACATAAGCATGATTTTTTTGAAAAACAGAAAAATAAAGAACAAGGAAATTAAAGAACGGGTCCACCTTAGTGATGGCGGCTTGTTCTTCCTCTTGAAGTTCTTATGGAGTGCTTGAGCTCCTCAATGTCTCTTCCTTGTCTTTGTTGCTCCTCTCTCATGATTCTTTGATCTTCTCTAATTTCATGGAGGAGGATGGAATGTTCTTGGTGCTCCACCCTTAGTTGTCCCATGTTGGAACTCAATTCTCCTAGGGAGGTGTTGATTTGCTCCCAATAGTTTTGTGGAGAAAAGTGCATCCCTTGAGATGAATCTCTCCATCTCCCATGGCTCGGAGGTGGAAGCTTTTGCCTTCCCTTTCCTCTTTCTAGAGGTTTCTCCGGCCTTAGGTGCCATAAATGGTTATGGAGAAACAAAAAGCAATGCTTTTACCACACCAAACTTAGAAGGTTTGCTCGTCCTCGAGCAAAAGAAGAAAGAAGAGAGAGAGTGGTGGGGTAGGTGGGGATCCTGTGGGGTCCACAGATCCTGAGGTGTCAAGGATAATTCATCCCTGCACCAAGTGGCGAGCAAAAATGCTCCTACTACCAATCCTGGCGTTAAACGCCGGGCTGGTGCCCATTTCTGGCGTTTAACGCCAGCTTGGTGCCCATTCCTGGTGTTTAACGCCAGTCTGGTGCCCCTTTCTGGCGTTAAACGCCCAGAATGGTGCCAGACTGGACGTTAAACGCCCATTTGCTGCCCTTACTGGCGTTTAAACGCCAGCAAGGTTTTCCTCCAGGGTGAGCTGTTTTTCTTTCTGTTTTTTTTTTCATTCTGTTTCTGCTTTTTCAATTGATTTTGTGACTTTCCATGATCATCAACCTATAGAAAACATAAAATAACAAAGGAAAATAATAAATATAACATTGGGTTGCCTCCCAACAAGCGCTTCTTTAATGTTAGTAGCTTGACAGTGGGCTCTCATGGAGCCTCACAGATGTTCAGAGCAATGTTGGAACCTATCCAACACCAAACTTAGAGTTTGGTTGTGACCTCCCAACACCAAACTTAGAGTTTGACTGTGGGGGCTCTATTTGACTCTGTTTTGAGAGAAGCTCTTCATGCTTCCACTCCATGGTTACAGAAGGAGAACCTTGAGTCTTATAGTTTGCACTGTCTGTAAGCCACGGAGCTTCCTGAATAGCAAATAATTGCTCATCTGGAAAGGTTTCAGAGATCTCAGTAGGAGGGAGAGATGCTCCTGCTACTGGTTCTATCCGGGACAGGTGATCAGCTACTTGATTCTCTGTCCCTTTTCTGTCTCTTATTTCTATATCAAACTCCTGCAGAAGCAACACCCATCTTATGAGCCTGGGTTTTGAATCCTGCTTTGTGAGTAGATATTTAAGAGCAGCATGGTCAGTGTACACAATCACTTTTGATCCTACTAAATAAGATCTGAACTTGTCAAGGGCATAAACCACTGCAAGTAACTCCTTTTCTGTGGTTGTGTAGTTCTTCTGTGCATCATTTAGAATACGGCTGCCGTAATAAATAACGTGCAGAAGCTTACCATGCCTTTGTCCCAAAACTGCACCAATGGCATGGTCACTGGCATCACACATTAGTTCAAATGGTAATGTCCAGTTTGGTGCAGAGATGACTGGTGCTGTGACCAGCTTAGCTTTCAGAGTCTCAAACGCCTGCAGACACTCATTATCAAAGATAAATGGAGTGTCAGCAGCTAGCAGATTACTCAGAGGTTTGGCAATTTTTGAAAAATCCTTTATAAACCTTCTGTAGAATCCTGCATGCCCCAGAAAGCTTCTGATTGCCTTAACATTGGCAGATGGTGGTAATTTTTCAATTACCTCCACCTTAGCTTGATCCACCTCTATTCCTTTCTTCGAAATTTTATGCCCAAGGACAATTCCTTTAGTCACCATGAAGTGACATTTTTCCCAGTTTAAAACTAGGTTGGTCTCTTGGCATCTTTTCAGAACAAGTGCTAGATGGTTAAGGCAGGAGCTGAATGAGTCTCCAAATACTGAAAAGTCATCCATGAAGACTTCCAGAAATTTCTCTACCATATCTGAGAAGATAGAGAGCATGCACCTTTGAAAGGTTGCAGGTGCATTGCACAGACCAAAAGGCATCCTTCTGTAGGCAAATACTCCAGAAGGACATGTAAATGCTGTTTTCTCTTGGTCCTGAGGATCTACTGCAATTTGGTTGTAACCTGAATAGCCATCCAAAAAGCAGTAATATTCATGACCTGCCAGTCTCTCTAGCATCTGGTCTATGAATGGTAAAGGAAAATGATCCTTCCTGGTGGCTGTGTTGAGCCTTCTGTAGTCAATACACATACGCCACCCTGTAACTGTTCTTGTAGGAACCAGTTCATTCTTTTCATTATGAACCACTGTTATGCCTCCCTTCTTGGGGACAACGTGGACAGGGCTCACCCAGGGGCTATCAGAAATAGGATAAATAATCCCAGCCTCTAGTAACTTAGTGACCTCTTTCTGCACCACCTCCTTCATGGCTGGATTTAGCCGCCTTTGTGGTTGAACCACTGGCTTAGCATCATCCTCCAATAGGATCTTGTGCATGCATCTTGCTGGGCTAATGCCCTTAAGATCACTTATGGACCACCCAAGAGCTGTCTTGTGTGTCCTTAGCACTTGAATTAGTGCTTCCTCTTCCTGTGGATTTAAAGCAGAGCTTATGATCACTGGAAAAGTGTCACCTTCTCCCAGAAATGCATATTTCAGGGATGGTGGTAGTGGCTTGAGCTCCGGTTTAGGAGGCTTATCTTCTTCTTGAGGAATTTTCAGAATTTCTTTTATTTCCTTTAGTTCCTCCAGGTCAGGCTGAACATCTTTTAAGATGTCCTCTAGCTCTGATTCAAGACTTTCAGTCATATTGACCTCCTCCACCAAAGAGTCAATAATATCAGTGCTCATGCAGTCATTTGATGTGTCTGGATGCTGCATAGCTTTGACAACATTCAACTTGAACTCATCCTCATTGACTCTCAGGGTTATTTCCCCTTTTTGTACATCAATGAGAGTTCGTCCAGTTGCTAGGAAAGGTCTTCCTAGAATGAGAGTTGCACTCTTGTGCTCCTCCATTTCCAGCACTACAAAGTCAGTTGGAAAGGCAAATGGCCCAACCTTAACAATCATGTCCTCAATTATGCCTGATGGATATTTAATGGAGCCATCAGCAAGTTGGAGGCATATCCGGGTTGGTTTGACTTCTTCAGTCAACCCAAGCTTTCTGATAGTGGATGCAGGTATTAGATTGATGCTTACTCCAAGGTCACACAGGGCTGTCTTAGTGCAAGCACCTTCTAATGTGCATGGTATCATAAAGCTTCCTGGATCTTGAAGCTTTTCTGGTAAGCTTTTCAGAATGACTGCACTGCATTCTTCAGTGAGAAATACTTTTTCAGTTTCTCTCCAATCCTTCTTATGACTTAAGATCTCTTTCATGAACTTAGCATAAGAAGGTATTTGCTCAAGTGCCTCTGCAAACGGAATCTTTATTTCAAGAGTCCTTAGGTAGTCTGCAAAGCGGGCAAATTGCTTATCCTGCTCCGCTTGGTGGAGTTTCTGAGGATAAGGCATCTTGGCTTTATATTCTTCAACCTTAGTTGCTGCAGGTTTATTCCTTACAGAAGTGGTTGGAGAAGCCTTTTTAGAGGGGTTATGATGAGCGGATAATTTGTACGCTTTTTGGCATTGTTTTTAGTATGTTTTTGGTAGTTTGAGTTGAGTTTTTAGTATATTTTTATTAGTTTTTAGTTAAAATTCACTTTTCTGGACTTTACTATGAGTTTGTGTGATTTTCTGTGATTTCAGGTATTTTCTGGCTGAAATTGAGGGACCTGAGCACAAATCTGATTCAGAGACTAAAAAGGACTGCAGATGCTGTTGGATTCTGACCTCCCTGCACTCGAAATGGATTTTCTGGAGCTACAGAAGCCCAATTGGCGCGCTCTCAACGGCGTTGGAAAGTAGACATCCTGGGCTTTCCAGCAATATATGATAGTCCATACTTTGCCCAAGATTTGATGGCCCAAACCGGCGTTCAAAGTCACCTCAAGAAATTCCAGCGTTAAACGCCGGAACTGGCACCTAAATGGGAGTTAAACGCCCAAACTGGCATAAAAGCTGGCGTTTAACTCCAAGAAGAGTCTCTACACGAAAATGCTTCATTGCTCAGCCCAAGCACACACCAAGCGGGCCCGGAAGTGGATTTTTATGTCATTTACTCATCTCTGTACACCCTAGGCTACTAGTTCTCTATATATAGGACCTTTTACTATTGTATTTTTCATCTTTGGATTGTTTTTGATCCTTTGATCATCTTTGGACATCTAGTTCTTAGATCATTTGAGGGCTGGCTGATGAGCGGATAATTTGTATGCTTTTTGGCATTGTTTTTAGTATGTTTTTAGTATCTTTTAGTTAGTTTTTAGTATATTTTTATTAGTTTTTAATCAAAATTCACTTTTCTGGACTTTACTATGAGTTTGTGTGTTTTTCTGTGATTTCAGGTATTTTCTGACTGAAATTGAGGGTCCTGAGCAAAAATCTGATCCAGAGACTGAAAAGGACTGCAGATGCTGTTGGATTCTGACCTCCCTGCACTCGAAGTGGATTTTCTGGAGCTACAGAAGCCCAATTGGCGCGCTCTCAACGGCATTGGAAAGTAGACATCCTGGGCTTTCCAGCAATA
This sequence comes from Arachis stenosperma, assembly GCF_014773155.1. Classification (NCBI taxonomy): domain Eukaryota; kingdom Viridiplantae; phylum Streptophyta; class Magnoliopsida; order Fabales; family Fabaceae; genus Arachis; species Arachis stenosperma. The sequence continues at coordinate 54,249,650 of NC_080381.1, forward strand.
TATAATAGTCTATACTTTGCCCAAGATTTGATGGCCCAAACCGGCGCTCAAAGTCACCTACAGAAATTCCAGCGTTAAACGCCGGAACTGGCATAAAAATTGGAGTTAAACGCCCAAACTGGCATGGAAGCTGGCGTTTAACTCCAGAAAAGGTCTCTACACGAAATTCCTTCATTGCTCAGCCCAAGCACACACCAAGTGGGCCCGGAAGTGGATTTTTCTGTCATTTACTCAATTCTGTAAACCTTAGGACACTAGTTTACTACTTATAGGATCTTTTGACATTGTATCCGTACCTTATGACCTCATAACATTTTGTACACGTTTCTTTCCACAGTATGAGCCTCTAAACCCCATGGTTGGGGGTGAGGAGCTCTGCTGTGTCTTGATGGATTAATGCAATTACTACTGTTTCTTATTCAATCATGCTTGCTTCCATTCTAAGATAACACTTGTTCTTAATCCGGATGAATGTGATGATCCGTGACAATCATCATCATTCTCAACTATGAACACGTGCCTGACAACCACCTCTGTTCTATCTTAGATTGAGTAGTTATCTCTTGGGTTCTTTAATCGGAATCTTCGTGGTATAGGCAGGACCTGATGGCAGCATTCAAGAGAATCCGGAAGGTCTAAACCTTGTCTGTGGTATTCTGAGTAGGATTCAATGATTGAATGACTGTGACGTGCTTCAAACCTGTAACCTACTGGGCGTTAGTGACAGACGCAAAAGAGGGATTCTATTCCGGTAGGGGAGGGAACCAAACCGGTGATTGGCAGTACTGTGACAGAGTGCATGCATTAGCTTTCACTGCGAGGATGGGAGGTAGCCATTGACAACGGTGAAACCCTACACGAGCTTGCCATGGAAGGAGACTTGCGTGTTTGATGAAGAAGACAGTAGGAAAGCAGAGATTCAGAAGGTGGAGCATCTCCAAAACCCCAACCTATTCTCCATTACTGCAAAACAAGTAACCATTTCATGTTCTTTTGCTTTTCACAATCAATCCTGATAATTTCTTATCTCCTGACTAAGATTTACAAGATAACCATAGCTTGCTTCAAGCCGACAATCTCCGTGGGATCGACCCTTGCTCACGCAAGGTATTACTTGGACGACCCAGTGCACTTGCTGGTTAGTTGTGCGGGATTGCAAAAGTGTTATTGCAATTTTGTGCACCAAGTTTTTGGCGCCATTGCCGGGGATTGTTCGAGTTTGGACAACTGACGGCTTATCTTGTTGCTTAGATTAGGACTGTTTTCTTTTTGTTGGTTTAGAGTCTTTTAGTTGAGTCTAGTTTCATATTTTAAGTTTGGTGTCAATTGCATGCTGTTGTTTTTCTTGTGATTTTCGAATTTTTTTTCTTGTTCTTAGTCCCTTTTTGATTCACAAAAGTTCTAAGTTTGGTGTCCTCTTTGTGTTTTTCTCTTAAAATTTTCGAAAAAAAATTAGTGTTTGATTTCTAAAAATTTTAAGTTTGGTGTCTTTTTGTGTTTTTCTCTTTCCTCTTTTTAAGAATCAAATCTTTTTCATAAAAATTTTTCAATCATATCTTTTTAATTGCTGTTTTCAAAATCTTTTTTTTCACTAATTGATTTAGTTCTCAATTTGCTTTGATCTCATTTTATTTTTAATTTTCGAATTTTATTTCATTTTCCTTTTATTTTATTTTATTGTATTTTATTTTTTTCAGTTATTTTAAAAAAAATAAAAATAAACAAAATTTATCTCTTTGCGATCATTCTCATTTCCCTTTTGTCCATTATGGACTTAAGTGGAATTAATCAGTCCAAGAGGACTCTGGGGTCTTATGCTAACCCCATTACAGCTGCATATGGGAGTAGCATCTGTATACCTCCCATCAAAGCAAGCAGCTTTGAGCTAAATCCTCAACTCATTATCATAGTGCAGCAAAATTGCCAGTATTCCGGTCTTCCACAGGAAGAACCTACTGAGTTTCTGGCACAGTTTTTACAAATTGCTGACACAGTACATGATAAAGAGGTGGATCAGGAGTCTACAGACTATTACTGTTTCCATTTGCTGTAAAGATCAAGCTAAAAGGTGGTTGAATAACCAACCTACAGCAAGCATAAAGACATGGAAACAGTTGTCAGACAAATTCCTGAATCATTTTTACCCTCCAAAGAGGATGACACAGCTAAGGCTGGACATCCAAGGCTTTAAACAAGAGGATAATGAATCCCTTTACAATGCCTGGAGAGGTATAGAGGTATGCTAAGAAAATGTCCCTCTGAAATGTTTTCAGAGTGGGTCCAGTTAGACATTTTCTACTATGGGCTTACAGAAAAAGCTCAGATGTCTTTAGACCACTCAGCTGGTGGATCTATACACATGAGGAAGACAATTGAAGAAGCTCAAGAGCTTATAGACACTGTTGCTAGAAACCAATATTTGTACTCTAGCAATGAGTTCTCTTCAGAAGAGGAAGTCATGACAATAGTCACTGACTCTAATCCTCAAGAACAGATAATGGAGCTTAATCAACAACTACTCCTGATGACTGAACAGTTAGCAGAATTTAAAGAGATGCTCCATGAAACTAAAGTTGCTAATAAAGCATAGAACTACAGTTGAATCAAGCAAACAGCAAATATCTAAACAGATAACTGAGGAGTGTCAAGCAGTTCAATTGAGGAGTGGAAAGACCTTGAATAACACTGCTCAAAAGAGCAAAAAGCCAAACAAGGAACAATTGACAGAGGACAACCAAACCACTGTTCAAAATCCCTCTGAGGACAATAAGAGCCCAGAGAGGAATATTGGCGTTCAAACGCCAGAAAGGGAAGGAAAACTGGCGTTAAACGCCCATTCCTTGCCCAGTTCTGGCGTTCAAACGCCAGATAAGGGGGAAAAGTTGGCGTTAAACGCCCATTTTCCACCCAATTCTGGCGTCCAAACGCCAAGGAAGGATCAGACACCTGAGAGTGCTGACAGTAATCCCCCTAATAAGGCTTCTTCAACCACTTCTGTACGGAATAAACCTGCAGCATCTAAGGTTGAAGAATATCAAGCCAAGATGCCTTATCCTCAGAAACTCCGCAAAGCGGAACAGGATAAGCAATTTGCCCGCTTTGCAGACTATTTAAGGACTCTTGAAATAAAGATTCCTTTTGTAGAGGCACTTGAGCAAATACCTTCTTATGCTAAGTTCATGAAAGAGATCTTAAGTCATAAGAAGGACTGGAGAGAAACTGAAAAAGTGTTTCTCACTGAAGAATGCAGTGCAGTCATCCTAAAAAGCTTACCAGAAAAGCTTCAAGATCCTGGAAGCTTTCTGATACCATGCACATTGGAAGGCAATTACACCAAGATAGCCTTATGTGATCTTGGAGCAAGTATCAATTTAATACCTGCATCCACTATCAGAAAGCTTGGGTTGATTGGAGAAGTCAAACCAACCAGGATATGCCTCCAACTTGCTGATGGCTCCATTAAACACCCATCAGGCATAATAGAGGACATGATTGTCAAGGTTGGGCCATTTGCCTTTCCAACTGACTTTGTGGTGCTGGAAATGGAGGAGCACAAAAGTGCAACTCTCATTCTAGGAAGACCTTTCCTAGCAACTGGACGAACTTCATTGATGTACAAAAGGGGGAAGTAACCTTGAGAGTCAATGAGGATGAGTTCAAGTTGAATGCTGTAAAAGCTATGCAGCATCCAGACACACCAGAGGACTGCATGGACGCTGACATTATTGACTCTCTGATAGAAGAGATCAATATGGCTGAAAGCCTAGAATCAGAGCTTGAGGACATCTTCAAAGATACTCAAACTGATCAGGAAGAGCCAGAGGAGGCAAAGGAATTTTCGAAAATTCCTCAGGAGGAGGATAAGCCTCCTAAGCCTGAACTCAAACCACTACCATCATCCCTGAAATATGCATTTCTGGGAGAGGGTGACACTTTTCCAGTGATTATAAGCTCTGCTTTAAATTCACAGGAAGAGGAAGCATTGATTAAAGTGCTAAGGACACACAAGACAGCTCTTGGGTGGTCCATAAGTGATCTTAAGGGCATTAGCCCAGCTAGATGCATGCACAAGATCCTGTTGGAGGATAATGCCAAACCAGTGGTTCAACCACAGAGGAGGCTAATCCTGCCATGAAGGAGGTGTGCAGAAAGAGGTCACTAAATTACTGGAGGCTGGGATTATTTATCCTATTTCTGATAGCCCCTGGGTGAGCCCTGTCCAAGTTGTTCCCAAAAAGGGAGGAGGCATGACAGTGGTT